>NC_041220.1:6661152-6709195 GCF_002837175.3 Physeter macrocephalus
GGAGCCTGTGCTCCGCAACGGGAGAGGCCACAGCAGAGGGAGGCCCGCGTACCGCAAAAAAAAAAAAAAAAAAAAAAAAAAGATACAAGTAGCGGCCCTACTACCTCTATGCAGTCTTCTCCTTTCACCTTGCAAGGGCCAGATTAAAGGTCGTTTGCTGCTCACAGCAGGACCCAAAAGCGTAGTCAGCTACTTCAAGAGGTGGTGAGTTTAAAGCCATACTGGAATATTTCAAGCAGAGGTTAAGAGAATATTGAAGAAAGTCTTATACCGAGCTTGAAGGTAGACTAGACGACTTCTAGAGTAGAGATCTCCAACCTCCTTTTTTTTTTTTTTTGTGGTATCTGTACCTGTTTTGTGTTCTTTTGAGACGGCCAAACAGGTGCACTGTAAGAAGACACAGAGGTGAGGCTGAGAAAACAGCAAAGTTTATGATACTCACAGGTCCTGGGGACAGGAGGCACGGCATGTCATGTGAGCCACCTGGGAAAGTCTCCAGGGCTGGGGGAGGGGTATCAGGAGGCAGAAAACAGGAGGGAGGGGAGATGAAAGCCACAGCCTTGGCTGGGGTTTCCATGGAGAAGGCAAGGCAGGGCTGGGTGACCAGTTTAGTGGGCTACTTTGAGTGTTTTGGGGGAGACGGGGTTAGACTGTAGGGGTGGACCCTGAAATGATTGAGACTGAAGAATATTGACCCCAGGGGGTGGCCAGACAGAGGAGGTCTGTCTCTGGACTGGTGAGTTTGCACCTCCAAGACACACTCCTAGCAGGGAGCTCTCTCCCAGGCCTGGCTAGCCCTGGAGGGGCAGTCTTTCCCCAGCCAGAAAAGGTGTTTTTATAAGATGTGAAAGCATTATAATGTATAGAAAATTTTAAATATTTTTGATACAGAAGCTCATCAGAAAATTATTTGGGAGTACATGCCCCTAAAATATGCATATTCATTTACCTATAAATTTTATGTGTACCCTACATTAATATTATATTAAGTGCATTCAAATAGAATTAGAAAATGATGAATTCTAGATGATACTTTAGATGAAGTAAGGCACACTGAAATAATTCAAATTTAAAAGCGTGCAAATTTTAAAATTAATCATACAACAAGTTTTGCTTCTCTTGAACACATGTCAACTTTAATAATAATTTAGTGAGAGCAATGCTACTGAATATGCTTTATTATTTAAAAGTATTGTGTTGTTGCAGGAAGAGGGACCCCTTCCAAGGCCTGAGTGTAGGCTCTTGTCTAAATGAATTGTCCGAGGAGACTCACGTGCTGACAAAGCAAAAGACTTTATTGGGAAGGAGCCCCCTGGGCGGAGAGCAGCAGAGTAAGGGGCCCCGGGAGAACTGCTCTGTTATGTGGCTCTCACAGACTCAGATTTCATGGTACTGGGGTTAGTTTCCAGGTTGTCTCTGGCCCATCATCTTCCTTGGCCTGTATTTGGTCTGACTCAGGATCCTCCCTGGTGGCACGCGCATCTCTCAGCCAAGACGGATTCCAGCGTGAGGGCTTCTGGGAGGTTGGCGGGACATATTGTGTCCTCCTCCTTTCGGCCCCTCCCGGATTCTCCCGGTTAGTTTTCTGCAGCTGCACCGTGTTCCTTATTGGGACCCCCTATTGTGAGACAGCTCAGGCAAGCGGTTACCTTCATGCCTGGCCAAGGGGGGTGGTTTCAGTCAATGGTTCCCTAACAGTGTTGGCATTATGTGATACAACACATTGATTCTAAATTAAAGTTTTTTAGCACTTTATTTTATTTTATTTTATTTTCTGGCCACACCATGAAGCAGGTGGAATCTTAGTTCCCCAACCAGGGATCGAACCCGGGCCCCCTGCAGTGGAAGCACGGAGTCTTAACCACTGGACAGCCAGGGAAGTCCTTTTAACCTTTTAAACACGGAATTTTTAATAGTTAGAACAATAGACTGCATACCAAAACAAATCCCTTTGTATTCTTCATCCATTTCAATCCTTATCAGTTCATAGAAAGTTTGGCTTATCTATACACTCCCCCTGACCACTGCCCTGGATTATTTTGAAACAAATTCCCAGTACCCTATAATTCATCTGTAAATATTCCAATACATACCTTTTTAAAGATATGTATTTTTTACATAAACCACAACATTATTAACACAGGAAAAAATTAACAAAAATCCCTTAATATTGTCAAATATGTAGGCACTATTCATATTTCTGCACTATGTTTTTTATAGCCAATTGCGATTATATTGGTACTTGATTTCATTACTGTGATAGCTGAAACAGAAGCACTGCAAAAGCATAATATGTAAAAAATATACATTATACATTTAGAGTAAGTTAAATTATGAATGATATAGTGGATGTGAAAGCATATTTCAAAGAGTCTCCTTGATAATTTTGAACATTTTAACCCAACTTTATAAAATCTTATTAGACTGCCATTGCTTTCATCTTGTAATACCTTGGCCAAAAGAACTCTTTTAAAAAAATTATTGAGATATAATTGACATATGACATTGTGTAAGTGTAAGATGTACAATGTGCTGAATTTGTAAGCAGCTTTTGGCAGGAAAGAACGATCTACAGGAGGCCCCTTTTGTCTTGTCACTAACCTTAAACCAGGTGCCCTGACGCTCTACTCATTTTTGGCCCCGAGCACACTTTTCAAATCTTTTGATCACACAGTACCTTGCCTAACCTGTTGGTTCTTTCCATAGATCAAAGAAGTAGAAATGAAGAATAAGGAAGTAACAGATGACCAGATTTCTTCCCTAGCTTTCCCTTCAGTAATCTCATGAAAAAACTGTGTGGACAAGATAGCATCTAAAGATAAGTCACAAGAAATCAATGAACCTACACATAGGCCTGCACAAGTGGGGTGAGGAATCTGACCCCCTATCTCAATGATTAACTGAGATTACTTCCCTGTTTTCCTTCCAAAACTTTCATGGCTGAGCAGAATCTTTGGAGGTGGTTTTGGGGGGACACTGAGTCCCCTATCTCCCCAGATTGCCGGCATTCTTATTAAAAGCAACTTTACTTTCTACCAACATTGGTCTCTCTCTCAAGTATTAATTTTTGAGTGGTGAGCTGCTGGACCTGATTCGGTAACAATTTGGTACCTTTATACATTGCAATATGATGGGTTAGCTAACACCTCCATCATCTTACAGAGTTATCATTTCTTTTTTATGATGAAAACATTTAAGATCTTGTCTCTTAACTGCTTTGAATTATATAATACAGTATTTTTAACTATAAAAAGAGCTCTTACTAAGAAACAGGATGTTCAGCTCTGCCGTCTTGCTGCTTTACCAGTATCCTTGCTTATTTCTTGCTTGCTATACTAGCATCACTGGTTTCTTAGAATAATCTTTTAAAGCCGTTTGTACATGTTATGAGAGCTACTTTAGTTAAAACCATCTATCATATATCACATATCATAAAACCATATGTAAGCCATAAATCCACTTAAGTCACACTTAAAATTCAACGTGTTACCATACACTTCAAGTAAAGGGCAGGGAGCACTCTGCTATGAAGCCCCCTGTGCTAGGGGACCATCATCCTCCCCTTAGGATACAGATGAACTTATTTGCAAGGCAGAAATAGAGACACAGACATAGAGAACAAACGTATGGATACCAAGGGAGGGGGGGTTGAATCGGGAGATTGGGATTGACGTATATACACAACTATGTATAAAATAGATAACTAATGAGACTCTACTGTATAGCACAGGGAACACTACTCAATGCTCTGTGGTGACCTAAATGGGAAGGAAATCCAAAAAAGAGGGGATATGTGTATACGTATGGCTGATTCACTTTGCTGCACAACAGAAACTAACACAACATTGTAAAGCAACTATATGCCAATAAAAATTAATTAATTGAAAAAAATAATACCTCTCATTACAGGGAAATCAGTACTAATCTAAAGACAGAATAAGGACAACAGGGTCAATCTATAGGCAATATTTATAAAGCTTATTTTTTTCCAAAATTCTTGCAATTAAAAAATAAATATAAAGGGAAGCTCTAAAGATTTATTTATTCCTACTCAGTGGATTGTCAGACGTCCCCCTTTGGGTGAATATACCCAGTCAGTATTCTCTGAGCCTTCTAGATCTGTGATTTGCTATCTGTCAGTACTTTTGGAAAGTTCTCAGTCATTATGACTTTAAATATTTCTTTGCTCCATTTTTTCTTTCTTCTCTGTTTGGTGTGCCAATTACACATATGTTACACCTTTTGAAATTGTCCCACAGTTCTTTGATATTTTATGCTGTTCTTTTACTCTTTTCTTTGCATTTTGTTGGGAAATTTTCTGTGAACCTATCTCAAGCTCACTGATCTCACGTCCAGTCTACTGATGAGCTTATCAAAGGCATTCTTCATTTCTAAGTGTAATTTATTTCTAGAGTTTCCTTTTGATTCTTTTTTAGATTTTCCATCTCTATATTACCCATCTGTTCTTGCATGTTGTCTACCTTTTCCATTAGAGCATTTAACATATTCAGCATAGTATTTTAAATTCCCTGTCTCATAATTTCAACATCTGTGTCATATCAAAGCCTGGTTCTGATGCTTGCGTTGCCTCTTCACACTGGTCTTTCTGGCTTCTTAGCATGCCTTGTAATATTTTTGTTAAAAGCCAGACACGATATATCAGGTAATAAGACAGGTAAACAGTCTTCAGGGTGAGGTTTTATATTAGTCGGGCTAGGAACTCACTTGTGTTTAATGTCTTTGTCAGTGCTGTAAGTACCAGAGGCTTCAAATTTCTCTAAAATCCTTTTTTTTTTCTCCCCTGTTGATGTTAGGCTTTCCTAAGTAGTGGTCCTCCTTAGAGAGAGTCTCTGTCTCACAGCTCTTCCAGCCTAATCTACTGTTGTTATATTGGAGACCCTGATGGCATGTACTAAGGTGTGAGGGAGGGTAAGCATTCTATAACCCTAAAATTAAATCTCAGTCTTTAGGTGGATCTGTGTCCTTGGAGGGTTACCTTCCCAAGAACTTCCCCCTGTATGTGAGACAGAAATTCTAGAGGGGACTACAGTGAAATAAGTGCCCTTCCCCCACTGGGGGTAAAGCTCTGCTGAGATTTTTTTCTCTAGAGAGTAAATCTTTATTATGGGGAACGCACTCAGTGTTTTTCACAAGGATTACTCTTTCCTTGCCCCTGTCTGAGCCGCAGGGGATTTTTCTCAGCTCTTCATCATGAGAACCAATTTTGGAAAAAATCTCAGGCATTATCTTTTGAAATATTACTACTGTCTAAATGCCATCTCTCTTCTCTTTCTGGGACTCCAATTTCACATGTGATAGACCCTTTAACCATGTTACATGTTTCTTGTGCTCTTTTATGTATTTTCCATCATTATGTCTCTCATACTTCAGTTTGGATGTTTTCTCTGAACTATATTTTGATTCATTTGTTCTCTTTTGATTCTGTTATACCGGGTGATTTTTCTTTTAATGTCAGACATTTTTATGAAAAAGTATAGATAACTTGAATCTCTGGATGATATTTTCCCACAGAGATAATTTAATTTTCTTCTACTAAAGTGCTAGGAATCCCAGGTCATCTTAATCTAATCAGGGGTTGAAATGATTCTAATTTGAGCCTTATTTCTGATTCACCCTTGATTCCTAGGGTGGGGCTCTCCAAGGTAGTAGCATAAAACCTTAATATTTGCTAGGCTTCTTCCTACTTTGTAGTCCCTAAAACCCAGTTTTTTGTTACCAGAACTTCATGGGTCTATCAAAGTCTCAGTTTGCAGCCCACATAATTACGTTGGGAATTGACAATACTGGACTCACCTCTCTGAACTTCAATTCTCTCCAGGATCTTGGTCTCACAAATATTTGCTATTTGGCAGCTTTCCTATGCCTTCAAATAGATTTTATTTTCGTCCAGAATGTCTTGTTCTTAGGATTAGAATTACTTAAAATACTTTTTTTTCCCAATAGGACCATAAAGAGTCAAAACATTTATTTTTTGCGTCTGTATCTTAGTGATCTAAAAATTTGGTCTCATAACAAAGTATTATATAACGTCTGGTCCAGAAATAGTATATGTCCTTTTTTTTTTTTTTATGACATATAGCAACTGCAAGCTAGTCTGTGGAGTTAAATACAGCTCTCTGGGAATTGTGTGGTTAAGCATGCTCTGTAGGTGACAGTTTTCTCTTGAAGATTCTGCAGATAGTTTATTCCATTTCATGATTATGCAAACTTTGATAACACCCTTGTTGATGGTATATCTTCTAGAGGTCATCCCAGGGGAAAAAGAGCAAGCTTTCCGCAGTTGCCTTAAATAGATTTCAGACTCCTAAGAAGGATGTTCCCCACCTTAACTAGTGCCTTTTATGCTTCCTGGACCATGTAAATGTTCAATAAGTGCTTGATAGACACATGAGTGAATGAATGCATGAAAACAGGGGGCATTCTCTAGATTTTCAATGTTCTCCTCAAACTTAGCACAATATTCTACATGTGTTCTTACCAACATCAAGTAGGGAAAAGCAATCACCTCTGAAATTCTGGAAATTTTAATTGGAGAAAAATAGTAAAAAGAACAGTATTAAGAATAAAAGTAATACAAGTAACTCAGGTTAGCAAAGAATTAGATTGCCTGTGGTTCAGGCAATTATTTGCCTTCAGTCCTTAAAATAGTTTCCAAAGGTTTGTATATCTTAAATCAGTGCCAAACTCTGTTTATAGTATTTCCACAATAATTTATTCTTTCTCTGGAATTATGATAAACTATTGCAGTTATTACCGTCATGTAGTTTACATATTGAAAAATGCAAAGATGCACTAAATATGAGTAAATTGGGAAAAGTAGAAATTTGGGAAGCATTTAACAAATTCTAACTATATTTTCAACATGGTAAAATGCTCATTAATTAACATGGTACTATTTCTATTGCTATATGTTTTCTTTCATTCATGGCATTCTACCTACTCTTCAAAACTTTCTTAAAAGTGATGAAAATAATAATGGATAATTAAAGAATAATGTGCATTTTGTTCAATGATATTTAGAGTGGCTGATGGTTTCTGTTTATTTACATTTTGGTAGTTTTTAATTTTAAAGCAGGTTTCCTTGATTTATTGTATTCAGTAGCAATATGATGAACTGTTGAACTAGACAAGATAAATTGAAGTATTATAAAGAGTCTTCTTTTTATGACAACAGATGGTGGTTCTATCCAAAAAAAAGCAATCTTCCGAATAGATATTACCTGAACATACAGAGTTTAATGTGAAAAGTTACACTTTTGCTTGAACAGCATCATTCAAAGTACTATATTTGTACAGTTGATGTGAGTTCTTTTGGTGTCCTCTCAGATAGTTTTATAGATAGGAAAGAAACTTCAGAAGTTTACCTTGTGTATACTCAATCTGTCAATTTTAAAACCCTGATACTTTCTTAAGGAATTAATTTCACCTCATAATTTTATTATTCACTTGTAAGACTAGTAAATTTTAATAGTCATTTTTTTGTTGTTGTTGTATAACAGACATATAATATGTGCCACAAATGTAATTTAAAATTTTCCAGCAGCCAATTAAAAAAAGTAAAAAGAAACAGGTAAATGCAATACATCCAGATTATTATCATTTCAATATTCAATCAGTATAAAAGTATTAATGAGATATTTTACATTCTTTTTTCGCATACTAAGGCTTCAAAGTCCAGTTTTTGTTTTACATTTCCAGTACCTCTCTGTATGGACTAGCCACATTTCAAATGCTCAATATCAACATGTGCATAAGGGCTAATCATACTGGACAGTGATGGCCTAGACAATTTTCTTATTCTTTTTTTTTTAACAACTTTATTGGAGTATAACTGTTTTACAATAGTGTGTTAGTTTCTCCTTTACAACAAAGTGAATCAGTTATACATATACATATGTTCCCATATCTCTTCCCTCTTGCGTCTCCTTTTAAGAGATCTTTGAATAATATTTGGAACTGCTTAGACAAACATCTTCAACATTTCAAGCTGCATTTACAAGTTTAATGTAGTTTATCTCCTCAAGTACATCAGTTGTCTTCAAATAGATCCTGCATGATTACATAAACAGCTCTTACGAATCTAATAAATTTGATTAAATAATTAAATAATTAAGTGAATTATTTAACTTCACATAGTAAATTGAAGTAACAAGACTTTCATTCTAATAACCAAATTCTTGTTAAAAATTACTACTGTAAGAGTTTTCAATGTTTACTTCCCTTCCAAACACCAAACTATTAATTATGCATAGTATTCTGCTTTTCCTAAATCTTTAAATTGTTAATCCATCATATTCCTGTGGTTAACAAAGATACCTATAAGAAAATAAAATCTAACCCAATTCACTCACTCACTCATTCATTAACCATTCATTCATTCAACCGTTATTTCCTTAACACCTGCCAGGCACAGTCTAGACATGGTGTATAGCACATTGAATAAATCAGGGAAAAAGCAAGCCTACACTCACATAGTTTAACTTTTAAGGGAGAGAAAAAATAACAAGATAAATTCATCACATAATTTATAGTAGTTAAAAACACCCATTAGGATGGATGGTGGTGTTGACTGCAAAATGATATGAATATACTTACTATCACTAAACTATAAACTTCAAAATGGTTAAGTAGTAAATTTTATGTTTTGCGTATTTTGGCACAATAAAAAAATGGGAGAGGGGGAGGGAAGTGATACAGCCAACAGAGAAAAATAAACTTGGAAAGGGGACTGAAGCAATTTTAAATAAGATGGCAGACAACTGAGGTTACATAAGATTGCAGATTTTAAAATTATTATTATATAAGTTTCAGGTGTACAACATCTGTATACATTACACAGTGATCATCATCACAAGTGTAGTTGCCATCTATCACCATAACATTGAACACTTTCACTCATTTCACGCACCCCCAAACCCCTTTCCCTCTGGTAACCACTAATCTGTTCTCTTTATCTGAGTTTTGTTTTGTTTTATTTTGCTTGTTCATTGGTTTTGTTTTGCTTTGGTTTCCACTCTGAGTGAAATCATACAGTATTTCTTTTTTTACTTCTGGATTATTTTACATAACATAATACCCTCAAGATCCATCTATGTTGTTCTCAAATGGGTACACCTGTACACTATTGGTGGGGTTTTAAATTGGTACAGCTACTGTACCAAACAGTATGGAGATTTCTCAAAAAATTAAGAATAAAACTACTGTCCGACCCACCTATATCACTCTTAGGTATTTATCCAGAGAACATGGAAACATTAAATCAAAAAGACATATGCTGAATTCTCTTAGCTTTTGCTTAACTGTAAAGCTTTTGATTTCTCTGTTGAATCTGAATGAGATCCTTGCTAGGTAAAGTAAACTTGGTTGTAGCATTTGCCCTTTCAGCACCACCAAACAAGCCTTACAACATATGCTAAAAGAACTTCTCTAGGTGGGAAACACAAGAAAAGAAAAAGACCTACAAGAACAAACCCAAATAATTAAGAAAATGGCAATAGGAACATACATATCAATAACTGCCTTGAATGTAAATGGATTAAATGCCCCAACCAAAAGACACAGACTGACTGAATGGATACAAAAATAAGACCCGTATATATGCTGCCTACAAGAGATGCACTTTAGACCTAGGCACACATACAGACTGAAAATGTGAGGGGATGGAAAAAGATATTCCACGCATACGGGAATCACAAGAAAGCTGGAGTACCAATACTCGTCTCGGATAAAGTACACTTTAAAATAAAGACTGTTACAAGAGATAAGGAAAGGCCCTACATAATGATCAAGGGATCAATCCAAGAAGAAGATATCACAATTATAAATATATATGTGCCCAACATAGGAGCACCTCAATACATAAGGCAAATGCTAACAACCATGAAAGGGGAAATCGACAGGAACACAATAATAGTAGGGCACTTTAACACCCCACTTATACCAATGGACAGCTCATCCAGACAGAAAATTAATAAGGAAATACAAGCTTTAAATGACACAATAGACCAAAGAGATTTAATTGATATTTATAGGACATTCCACCCAAAAGTGGCAGAATACACTTTCTTCTCAAGTGTACATGGAACATTCCCTAGGATAGACCACATATTGGGTCACAAATCAAGCCTTGGAAAAAGGAAGAAAATTGAAATCATATCTAGCATCTTTTCTGACCACAACGCTATGAGATTGGAAATCAATTGCAGGAAAAAAAAAAACTGTAAAAAACACAAACACATAGAGGCTAAACAGTGTGCTCCTAAATAACCAAGAGATCACTGAAGAAATCAAAGAGGAAATAAAAAATACATAGAAAAAAATGACAATGAAAACACAATGACCCAAAACCTATAGGATGCAGCAAAAACAGTTCTAAGAGTGAAGTTTATAACAATACAATTTCACCTCAAGAAACAAGAAAAATCTCAGATAAACAATCAACCTTACACCTAAAGCAACTAGGGAAAGAAGAATAAAGAAAAGTTTGTTCTTTGAGGAGATAAACAAAACCGATAAACCTTTAGCCAGACTCATTAAGAAAAAAAGGGAGAGAACTTAATAAAATTAGAAATGAAAAAGGAGAAGTTACAACTGGCACTGCAGAAATACAAAGGATCATAAGAGACTACTGCAAGCAATTATATGCCAATAAAATGGACAACCTGGAAAAAATGGACAAATTCTTGGAAAGGCACAACTTTCCAAGACCGAACCAGGAAGAATTAGAAAATACAAACAGACTAATCACAAGTAGTGAAATTGAAACTGTAATTAAAATACTCCCAACAAACAAAAGTCCAGGACCAGATGGCTTCACAGGTGAATTCTATCAAACATTTAGAGAAGAGCTAACACCTATCCTTCTCAAACGCTTCCGAAAAATTGCAGAGGGAGGAACACTCCCAAATTCGTTCTACAAGGCCACCATCACCCTGATACCAAAACTAGACAAAGATATCACAAAAAAGAAAATTACAGACCAATATCACTGATGAACATAGATGCAAAAGTCCTCAACAAAATACTAGCAAACAGAATCCAACAGCACATTAAAAGGATCATACATCGTGATCAAGTGGGACTGATCCCAGGAATGCAAGGAATCTTCAATATACGCAAATCAATCAATGTGATACACCATATTAACAAACTGAAGAATAAAAACTATATGATCATCTCAATAGATGCAGAAAATGCTTTCGACAGAATTCAACACCCATTTGTGATAAAAACTCTCCAGAAAGTGGGCAGAGAGGGAACTTACCTCAACATAATAAAAGCCATATATGACAAACCCACAACAAACATCATTCTCAATGGTGAAAAACTGAAAGCATTTCCTCTAAGATCAGGAACAAGACAAGGATGTCCACTCTCGCCACTATTATTCAACATAGTATTAGAAGTCCTAGCCAAGGCAATCAGAGAAAAAAAGGAAATAAAAGAATACAAATTGGAAAAGAAGAAGTAAAACTGTCACTGTTTGCAGATGACATGATACTATACATAGAAAATCCTAAAGATGCCACCAGAAAACTACTAGAGCTAATCAATGAATTAGGTAATGTTGCAGGATACAAAATTAATGCACAGAAATCTCTTGCATTCCTATACACTAACAAAGAAAGCTCAGAAAGAGAAATTCAGGAAAAAATCCCATTTAACATCACAAGAAAAAGATTAAATTACCTAGGAATAAACCTACATAAGGAGGTAAAATATCTGTACTCTGAAAAGTGTAAAACACTGAAAGAAATCAAAGATGACACAAACAGATGGAGAAATATACCAATATACAATGTTCTTGGATTGGAAGAATCACTATTGTGAAAATGACCATACTACCCAAAGCAATTTACAGATTCAATGCAATCCCTTTCAAATTACCGATGGCATTCTTCACAGAATTAGAACAAAAATTTTACAATATGTATGGAAACACAAAAGACCCCGAATAGCAAAAGCAATCTTGACAAAGAAAAATGGAGCTGGAGGAATCAGGCTCCCCAACTTCACACTATACTACAAAGCTACAGTAATCAAGCCAGTATGGTACTGGCATGAAAACAGCAATGTAAATCCGTGGTACAGGATAGAAAGCCCAGAGATAAACCAATGCACCTATGGCCACCTAATCTATGACAAAGAAGATAAGAATATACAATGGAGAAAAGACAGCCTCTTCAATAAGTGGTGCTGGGAAAACTGGACAGCTACATGTAAAAGAATGAAATTGAAAACTCCCTAACACCATACACAAAAATAAACTCAAAATGGATTAAAGACCTAAATGTAAGATGGGACACTTTAAAACTCTTAGAGGAAAACATAGGAAAAACACTCCTTGACATAAACCACAGCAAGATCTTCTTTGACCCACCTCCTAGAGTAATGAAAATAAAAACAAAAATAAACAAATGCAACCTAATTAAACTTAAAAGCTTTTGCTCAAAAAAGGAAACCATAAATAAGATGAAAAGACAACACTCAGAATGGGAGAAAATATTTGCAAATGAAGCAAAGGAGATATTAATCTCCTAAAATATACAAACAGCTCATTCAGCTCTATATAAAAAAGAAAACCCAATCAAAAAATGGGCAGAAGACCTAAATAAACATTTCTCCAAGAAGACACACAGATGGCCAAGAGGCACATGAAAAGATGCTCAACATCAGGAATTATTAGAGAAATTCAAATCAAAACTACAAGGAGGTATCACCTCACACTGGTCAGAATGGCCATCATCAAAAAATCTACAAACAATAAATGCTGGAGAGGGTGTGGAGAAAAGGGAACCTTCTTGCACTGTTGGTGGGAATGTAAATTGATACAGCCACTGTGGAGAACACTATGGAGCTTCCTTAAAAAACTAAGAATAGAACTACCATATGACCCAGCAATCCCACTACTGGGCATATACCCTGAGAAAATCATAATTCAAAAGGACACATGCACCCCAATGTTCATTGCAGCACTATTTACAATAGCCAGGACATGGAAACAACCTAAATGTCCAATGACAGATGAATGGATAAAGAAGATGTGGCTCATATATACAATAGACTATTACTCAGCCATAAAAAGCAATGAAATTGGGTCATTTGTAGAGACGTGGATGGACCTATAGTCTGTCACACAGAGTGATGTAAATCAGAGAGAGAAAAATAAATATCATATATTAATGCATATATGTGAAATCTAGAAAACTGGTACAGTTGAACATTCTTCCAGGCCAGGAATAAAGATGCAGACTTAGAGAATGGACATACGGACACAGGGGGGAATGGGAGAGTGGGACAAATTGGGAGATTAGGATTGACATATATACACTATCATGTGTAAAGTAGATAGCTAGTGGGAACCTGCTATAAAGCAAGGAAGCTCAGCTCAGTGCTGTGATGACCTAGAGGGGGGGAATGGGGGGGGTGGGAGGGAGGTCCAAGAGAGAAAGGATATATGTATACATATAGCTGATTAATTTCATTGTACAGCAGAAACTAACACAACATTGTAAAGCAATTATACTCCAATAAAAAAAAAAAGATACCCAGTTAAAGAATACTCAGAATACTCAGCCATAAACCCCCCCCACAGATTTGAGTAGGGTGGGATATTTGGATCTGTAGACATTCAGAAACTTTGGTCTTATTGTCATCTGATCCTCCATTTTTTATTGAAGTTTAGTTAATTTATAATATTGTGTGCAATATAGTGACTGAGTTATTTTTTTGGACTATATTCCATTATAAATCATTACAAGGTATTGAATATAATTCCCTGTTCTATATATTAAATCCTTGTATCTATTTTATGTATAGTAGTTTGCATCTGTTAATCCCATACTACTAAATTGTGGTTTTGATTTGCATTTCTCTAATAATTAGTGATACTGAACATTTTTCATGTTCCTGTTGTCTATCTGTATGTCTTTTTGGAAAAAAAATGTCTATTTAGGTCTTCTGCCCATTTTTGATTGGATTGTTTGGGGGTTTTTTTGTGTGTGTGGTACACGGGCTTCTCACTGTTGTGGCCTCTCCCATTGCAGAGCACAGGCTCCGGACACGCAGGCTGAGCGGCCATGGCTCATGGGACTAGCCGCTCCGTGGCATGTGGGATCCTCCCGGACTGGGGCACGAACCTGTGTCCCCTGCATCGGCAGGTGGACTCTCAACCACTGTGCCACCAGGGAAGCCCTGGGGGTTTTTTTGGTTTTGAGTTGTATGAGCTGTTTGTATATTTTAGATACGAATCCTTTATCAGTTATATCATTCGCAAATATTTTCTCCATTCAATAGGTTGCCTTTTTGTTTTATGGATGTTGCGCAAAACTTTTTGATTAGGTCCAATTTGTTTATTTTTCCTTTTATTTCTTTTGCCTCGGGAGACTGATCTAAAAAAATATTGCTACAATTTATGTCAGAGAATGTTTTGCCTATGTTCTCCTCTAGGAACTTTATGGTGTTGTGTCCTATATTTAGGTACTTAAGTCATTTTGAGTTTATTTTCGTGTATGGTGTGAGGGTGTATTCTAACTTCATTGATTTACATGTGGCTCTCCAGCTTTCCCAACACTACTTGCTAAAGAGATGGTCTTTTCTCTATTGCGTATTCCTGCCTCCTTTGTCATAGATTAATTGACTGTAGGTGTGTGGGTTTATTTCTGGTGTCTCTATTCTGCACTTGACCTATATGGCTGTTTTTGTGCCAATACTATGCTGTTTAGATTACTATAGCTTTGTAGTATAGTCTGAAGCCTGGAAATGTTATACTTTGAGACTTGTTCTTTTTCCTCAGGATTGCTTTGGCAACTGTGGGTCTTTTGTGGTTCCATATAAATCTTAGGATTATTTTTTCTAAATCTGTGAAAAATGTCATGGGTATTTTGATAGGGATTGCATTTAATCTCTAGATTGCTTTGGGTGAAATGGCCATTTTAACAATATTAATACTTCCAATCCAAGAGCCTGGGCTATATTTCCATTTCTTTGAATCATATTCAGTTTCCTTTATCAACTTTTTGTAGTTTCAGCATAAAGATGTTTAACCTCCTTGGTTAATTTTTTTCCTAGGTATTTATTTATTTTTTGACATGATTTTAAACAGTTTTTTTTTTACTTTCTTTTTCTGATATTTCATTGTTAGTCTAAAGAAATACAACAGATTTCTGTATATTAATCTTGTATCCTTCTACCTTGCTGAATTCACTTATTAGTTCTAATAGCTTTTCTGTGGACACTTTAGGATTCCCTATATAGAGCATCATGTCATCTACAAATAATGACACCTTTCCAATTTGGATACATTTTTAATTTCATTTTCTTGTCTGATTGCTGTGGCTAGGACTTCCAACACTATGTTGAATAGAAGTGGTGAGAGTGGGTTTCTTTGTCTTGTTCCTGAATTTAGTGCAAAGTCTTTCAGCTTTTCAACATTGAGTATTATGTTAGCTGTGGGATTGTCTTAAATGGCCTTTATTATGTTGAGATATTTTCCCTCTATACCCACTTTTTATTGTGAATGGATGTTAAATTTTTCAAATGTTCTTTCTGTGTCTATTGAAATGATCACGTGGTTTTTGTCTTTCCTTTTGTTCACATGGTGTATCACATTGATTGATTTGCATATGTTGAACCATCCTTGCAACCCTGGAATGAATCCAACTTGAGCATGATGTATGAACCTTTTTCTATATTGTTGGATTCGATTTGCTAATATTTTGTTGAGGATTTTTGCATCTATATTCATCAAAGATATTGGTCAGTAATTTTCCTTTTTGGTAGTGGCTTTGTCTGGTTTTGGTGTCAAGGTGATGGTTGCCTAACAAAATGAATTTGGGAGTGTTCCCTCCTCTTCAGATTTTTAGAATAATTTGAGAAGGATAGGTCCAAGTTCTTCTTTGTATATTTGGTAGACTTTCACAGTAGGGCCATCTGCTCCCAGAATTTGTTTGCAGGGAGTAGGTTTGTTTTTTGTTTTCCAGATTCTTTTTAACTTATAGTGATTGGTCTGTTCAAATTATCTGTTTCTTCTTGACTCAGTTTTGGCAGGCTGTATCTGTATGTTTCTAGAAACTTGTCCATTTCTTCTTGGTTGTCCAATTTGTTGGCATATAACTGTTCATAATGTTCTCTCATGGTTTTTTTGTGTTTCTGTGGTATCAGTTGTTCTTTCTCCTCTTTCCTTTCTTATTTTGTTTATTTGGGTCCTCTCTCTTTCCTTCTTGGTGACCTTGGCCAGAGGTTTGTTGGTTTTGTTTACTCTTTCAAAGAACAAGCTCTTGGCTTTACTGATTTTTTTAGATTGTTTTCTAATCTCTATTTCATTTATTTCCTCTCTGATCTTTAGTATTTCTTTCCTTCTGCTGACTTTGTGTTTTGTTTGTTCTTTTTCTAATTCTTTTAGGTGGTGGTTTAGGTAGGAGATTTTTCTTGTTTCTTGAGGAAGGCCTGTATCACTGTGAAATTCCCTTTTAGAACTGCTTTTGCTGCATCCCATATATTTTTAAAGGTGTTTTGTTGCCATTTGTCTTGAGATATTTTATGATTTCTTCTTTGATTTCATCATTGACCTGTTGATTTTTTAGTAGAATGTTGTATAGTCTCCATGTGTTTGTTCTTTTCCCTTTTTTCTTCCTGTGGTTGATGTCATAGTATTGTGAACAGAAAATATGCTGGAAGCAAATTCTATCCTCTTAAATTTGTTGAGGCTTGTTTTGAACCTAGCATGTGGTCAATCCTAGAGAGCATTCCATGTACACTTGATAAGAATGTATTTTCTGGGTTTTTTGGACGTTTTGTCTTGTAGATATCAATTAAGTCCAGCTGGTCTATTGTGTTATTTAGGATCTCTGTTGCCTTATTTATTTTCTGTCTGGATGATCTGTCCACTGATGTCAGTGGGGTGTTAAATATTTTCCTATTATTAAAGTATTATTGTCAATTTCTCCCATTATGTCTGTTAGTATTAGCTTTATATATTTAGGTGCTCCTATATTGGGTGCATATATGTTAGCAAATGTAATATCCTCCTCTTGTAGTGACCGTTTATCATTATGCAATGCCTTTCTTTGTCTTTCTTTATGGCCTTTGTTCTAAATTCTATTTTCTCTGATATGAGTATTGCTACTCCCACTTTCTTGTTGCTTCCATTTGCATGAAATATATTTTTCCGTACCTTCACTTTCAATCTGTGTGTATTTTGTCCTGAAATGGTCTCTTGTAGGCAGCATATTGTAGGTTCTTGTTTTCCTACCCAGTCTGCCACTCTATGTCTTTTGTTGGAGCATTTATTCCATTGACATTTAAAGTAATTATTGATAGGTATGTACTTATTCCCATTTAATCCTGGTTTTTCAGTTGTTTTTGTTTTTCTTTGTACATTTCTACTTTTTGTTTTCCCTCTTGTGGTTTGATAATTTTGTTGTAGTCTGCTTGAGTTCCTTTCTTTTTGGTTTTTGTGAATCTATTGTATGTTTTTGATTTGTGGTTACCATGGAGTTCAAGTATATTGACTCATAATTATATCTACTAGCTTTAAACTGATAGTCATTCAACGGTGACTTTTTTCCATCCTATCCAGTTATGTGGTGATCTTTCTTGCAGCTTTTGTTGTATAGGAGATCTTCTGCCAGCTTCCAGTTAGTTTTACATGAGAATTGTTCCACATGTAGAAGTATTTTTGATGTGTTTGTGGGAGGCAGTGAGCTCCACATCCTCCTACTCTGCCATCTTGATCCTCCTCTGAGTCTCCAGTTTTGATGACTAGGTCACTGACTGCAAAATTTATATAGAAAATGGTTTCACAGCTCACCTTACCCAATTTTCTTTCCACTACAGATGTCTTGAAGTCTCTTCCAGGCAGACAGTTCAGAAATTTTCCATCTGTTCAACTTTTAAGATATGTAAAATTTTCTCCTCTAGGGCGAAGGAATCCTGTCCATATATTTTAGGAACTCTAAGCTCTTTTGGATATGTATAATCTAATCTGATGGACTTTTGGGATATCTCGTAGGGTTTGTATGATCTGTGGTTACATTTATGAGATCATTCTACCTTCTGAAGCATACTTTTTTTTTCCCTGAATGCACAAAATATAAAAATTACTTGACATTGCAGTAATAGATGTTTTTCCTGAGAAAATCTGTTTATTATATGTAGGTTCTCAATAACAATATTACTTAGAAAATGATACTTGGAATATATTTAAAATGCTAATAGTTCCCAAAAGTAATTATATTCGATTTATATAAACAAAGATTGAGAAATTTTGCTAATTTATATCTAAACAAATTTACCTTAACAGATTTTTAACTTGATCTGGTGAATTTTATTTTAATGAGGAAAACCTTCTTCCATCGATACAACTTGATTTGAGAAGTAGCAAAAATTTTCCATGTACAAATTAACTTGATTCAGTAAGAGTAAGTTGCCAGTATTTTTAGGTTTATTTATTTATTTATTTATTTATTTATTTATTTATTTATTTATTTTTGCCATGCCGTGCCATGTGGCATGCAAGATCTTAGTTCCCCAACTAGGGATTGAACCCGTGCCCCCTACAATGGAAGTGTGGAGTCTTCACCACTGGACCACAAGGGAAGTCCCAAGGTGCATTTTTAATGTTTGAAAATTGGTTTGCTACGTGACTTGAAGAATGATACCAGACGTGCTTGACTAAAATTTGGGACCACATTTTAAAAACACATGATATAGAAACTAAATTGACAAAAATCTATATTTCACATTAAATTGCCTTATTCGTGCACATATAAGTCATGTCATAAAGTGATTAAATCTTATTTAATTTAAAGTTTTAACGGAGGCATGGATTTGTGTGGCAGGCAGAACATTACGTCTCTGAGTCACGTCACAGTTATTCCTCCTACCCCCAAGCTAAGGTATAAATTGCTTAAAGTAGCCAGAAGGAGGACATTGCCAGGGCTGGAAAAGCTTTCCCTAAGACCGGAGAGAGGACAAAGGCATGTGTTTTGTGAGTAGCTTGAACAGGGAGGTGGCAGGCCTTCAGAGAGAATAATTACATGGTGCTCTATGACACCTGTGCCTTGGATATTCCTTGAATGTGTCAGCCATGCTCCCAGCTGAGGAGCTCTGCCCCTCCTCTTTCTGTTTGGAAAGTGCTTCCCTTTCTTCTTCAAATGTCATGCCAATTCTTTGTTCAAAGGCACTCTTGTCAATAAAGTTTTCAGTGGCAGATTATATTTTGTCCAAAATGACACAGCAATATTTCCAGTCCCTCATCCTTTTCCAGAACCTGGCTAGAGGCAGAATTTATTTATTTATTTATTTTTGGCCGCACCACTGTCATGCGGGCTCTTAGTTCCCTGACCAGGAATTTAACCTGCGCCCCCTGCAGTGGAAGTGTGGAGTCTTAATCACAGAACCACCAGGGAAGTCCCGAGGCAGAATCGATTTACCAATCTCTGGAAACTGGGCATGCCTTTGCAACTACCTCAGCAAATAGAGATAATCAAACATTGGCACTTCAAGGCTAGGTTACAAATGGTTTTTGCTTGGATCTCTCAGGACTCAAGTACTCTGAACTTGGCTTTTTTTGTGAGAAAGCCCAAGCCCTGAGGAGATTCTGACTCTCAGCCTTCAAATCTTCCAGCTGAGGTCTCAAATGCTATAGAACAGAGATAAGGTATCTCTGTCATAGCCTATCCAATTTCTTGACTCACAAACCCTTGAGATAACAAATGGTTGTTTCATAGCATTAAGTTTTGGGATAATTTGTTATGCAGTTAGAGATAACTGGCAAAGCTGCTGGTAGGGGATGTGTGGCCTTCTGGAAATAATTATTGTGGATCCCATGTCTATAGAAAACATTTGATTAAAAAATAGATTACAAAAGTCATGGGCCCATGTGAGGTAAGTGATTTGTCAATGAAGAGCTTGTTTCCTGTCCAATCAGAGCACGTGAAGATTCTTAGTCCAATGTCTGATCTATGTTAGAGTCACATCAAATCAGTAGGCCAACAGTATTCTGGTGGCCCAGCCTCTTATGACCCAAGAAAGAAATACTGTACTGGCTGGTGGAAGTGACCATTTATCAGGTCATCCTCCTTGAACTGGAGCATGGCCATGCAACCCCAGGATGAACTTAGAGGCTCAAGTTCCTTGAAGCCCCTGGTCAACCTCATGCATAGGTTAGGAAGTCAGATAATGTTTCAAAGAGGAGAAGGTGGACCCAGAGCTCAAGTCCCTCAATGGCATACCTGGCCCCGGGAAGTCCCAAACACCAGAGAGGAACTTGGGACATTTCAAGGAGCTTCAAAGTATGAGGGACTTTGAGGCATGGGACTGGGTCAGGGGCTCTGCTTGTCACTATCTAAACGCCATACTGATTATCAGAACACCTTCTCTAGCCTCCTTATTTAAAGTTTCTCTGTCTACTCCTAGCACTCTTATTCTTTTTCCTGCTTTGTTTTACTACATAGCACTTACAACCATTTAATATACAAGATAATTCATCTTAAAAAAATTAGTATCTCTTTCCTTCCTCTAAAATGCAGGCTCCAAGAAGGTATTTACTGTGCTTGCTGTTCACGGTGATATACCTATCACCTAGAATAATGCCTGGAGTGTGACAGGTATTCATGAATATCAGGTAGAGATAACTGCTAAGAAGGAAATAAGAAGGGGTAATGGCATAGAGAAAGGTTGGGATGGAGGGCTACTTTAGCTGGGGCGGTCAGGGATGGTCTCTCTGTTGACACGATGTGTGAGGAGAAGCCTTAATGAAAAGACACAGAGATCCGAAGACATAGGGGTAGAGGATTTCCAGGCAGTGGGAATGAAACTGCAAAGACCCTGAAGTGGAGATGGTTCGTGTGAGGGATAGATGAAGGTGAGTGTGATTAGAGCAAAGGAGGACGGTGGAAGGAAGTGAGGTTGTGAGAGAATCAGGACCTAGAAAATAAAGAGCTTTTTAAGCCAAACTAGGACATCTGTATTTTAGTCTAAAGTCACTGAAAGTCATTGGAGGGTTGTGGGCAGGTGACAGCATGGTCAGTGAAAGTGAGTGGGCAGGCAGTAAGGAGACGGGCCCCACTGGAATAAGAGGGCTCCAACGGGAGGATATAATGGAAGCATTAGTGGGCAACAGAGTTCAGTTTAGGAATGGTTGGAAAAGAAAATCATTCAACAAGCTTCTATCAATTACAGTGTGCTTACTGACAGTCTGCTAGGTTTTAGAGATATAGAAGTTAATAAAATACAGTCATAGAACTCACATTCAGTGGAAGAAAAAGCAAAACCAAATAACGATAAGACCTTGTGCTGTCATAGCTGTCATCACTGATTGTAATTTCATTGTCTATTTTTCCTACTGGACTAACAGAAGCCCTCACCTATTTTGTCTTTCTTGCCTTTCTCTTTTGTTATCTCTGGCTCTGAACACAGTGACGATACTGAGTATATGACATGGTGGACACTATGTATGTGCTTTAAGAATGAATGAGTAGGACTTCCATGGTGGCGCATTGGTTAAGAATCCGCCTGCCAGTGCAGCGGACACGGGTTCGAGCCCTGGTCCGGGAAGATCCCACATGCCGCAGAACAACTAAGTCCATGTGCCACAACTACTGAGCCTATGCGCTAGAGCCCATGAGCCACAACTGCTGAGCCCGCGTGCCACAACTACTGAAGCCCACGCACCTGGAGCCCATGCTCTGCAACAAGAGAAGCCACCACAATGAGAAGCCCGTGCACTGCAACAAAGAGTGGCCCCCGCTCGCCACAACTATAGAAAGCCCATGCGCAGCAATGAAGACACAACGCAGCCAAAAATATAAATAAAAATTTTAAAACAAAGAATGAATGAGTAGTTATGAAAGCGATGATGAGGATACATATGGGTATTAAGAACACCAGGGGAAGGGACATCAGGAAAGATTGCTAGATCTCTAGATGGTGCTGCCTGAGCCAGTGGGAAGTAGGTTTGGCATTTCAGGAAGATACGCTGCTTGGGAAATTCTGGGGAAAATTGGTTTGATGTTAGAAAGTGTAACTTGAGGTGTGGCGACCTCAATGAAATTGCGTTTAAGAAATAGGCATGCATCATATCATGGATGCATTAATAAGCCATCTTAAGATTTATTCTAGACAAAATGGGGAAATAGCAAAGAGCTTTCAACAAAGGAGGGATGTGCTTGGGCTGCCGTGGTATGGCATTGATTTGCAGGATGGGTTTGATGTAGGCCACCCCAGATTTAGGAAATCAGTCATTGGCTGCTTTAATGGGCACGTGACAAAATGTTTTGTTGTCCATTAATCTGGAGTTTTGGAATGGAGGCAAACCAGGAGGCTGACATAATGGCCTCCCTCACTGCCTACTCTCCCTGCTCCTTTTATACTTGTATTGGAGCCATTTGACCCCCACCTGCAGTCTTGCCCTTGCCTTGGGACTTGAGACCAAATCTGTCTACAGTCAGAGGTAATTAAGAAGGAGATCTGAGAGTCCAAGGGGACAAAACTAGGTTCAGTCTCCTGTTCCTATCATTCAGACTTTATGCCCTATATTTAGTAATCTGGCTATTACTTTGTTCCTATAATCAAGATCAAAGGTCTACCCATATGTCCACTGGGACTGGGGCCATGTCTTGTTGTTACTACTTGCCTTGGTTGCAGAGTTTACATCATATTTCTGTGTGAATTAGAAAAAGGCATCTTCTCTGGAAAGAAACAGGTGGAACTTAAAACTCAGAGGACTGGTAAGTAGCCCCGATTGACTCCCTTGGCTGGACACCTGTGTGCTGTTTACAAACTGCATAACAGGATGTGTTGGTCCTGCCTGAACCCCATGTCCTGTCTCTGAATCTCAGCCTCATGACCCTCATCTGGTGACCAGACCTCTAATACCAGGTTGACTGCCTGCCTGGGTCTCCCACCACCACCTTCTCCCCAAAACCTAGCTGAGTAATTCCTGCCTGCTAAGACAGTTTAGGATTTTAGGGGAAAATGGTTTTAATTCAAGTTTCATTTTAGAGAAATATATTTGTAAAATTTTTTCAATTAGGTTTAGAAACCGTATTATTAAGGGTTCAATTTACTTATCTTTCTTTTGTAAATTATTTACTCATTAGAAAATTAATATCTGGTTTTATCATATATGTAGTTAAATTTCTTCTCAATGGTTGGTCCAAGTGTTTACTATTATATTTTCTTTCTCAAGAGTACCACCTAAATTATAAATCAGGCATTCATATATGTACGTATCTTTTTAAAATCTCTCTTCTGTTCCATTGTCTATGCATATATATTGTTACACCAATACAACCTTGTGCTAATTACTCTAGCTTTATAAGGAAGTGTATATATATATATATATATATATATATATATATATATATATCTTTATTTGAACTAATGTTTTGGGGAGTTTTTACCTGAAAGTCTACTAGTTTGATTTTACTATAGCTACAAAAATTTCCTTTAGGTAATGTTTACATGGTGCATCTTTTTCAATCCTATTTTTCCTTACTTTTCAGTATCTTTATATTTTATGTGAACCTCTTGTAAGTAGCATATAGCTGGCTTTGTTGTGGTGCAATATAATAATTTTTGTCTTTTAATTGGATAAATTAGTTTATTTTCATTTATATTAATAACTAAAATGTTTGGATTTAAATCTATCACTTTGCTAAATGTTAAGTGTTTATCTTATTTACTCTGTATTCCCTTTCTCTCATTTAGGTCAGTTGTTTGCTCAAAATATATATGATTTAAGTTACGCTATCCCAGCAGGATCCCTGTACTAAGATACAAATGTGCTTAGAAATAGGAAACTTTAAAAAATATAAAAACCATACCTTGAAAGAGAAACCATACCTTTAAGGGAAAGCTAGCATCTATTCAACCCCAGTATTGGAGGGACCTAGGTTATAGCTGGAAAAGTGTCCAAGGATCCAGGCTGTGGTGAGTAAACACAGAGTCTTCTGATTAATTCCTATCGTCACAGGTATGTGTAGTAGTCAGTCTTGTCTGCACATAAAACAACCACACTGTTGCTATATCCTATAACAATAGGTATTTGTTCTCACACTGGAAACCACGTGAATCATCCTCTGTGACTCTGTTTCCAAGGCGGCTCCACTCCATGAGGGTCCATTCTGGGGCTCAGGAAGTAGGAATAGTGGCTACTTTGGGAGAGGTCAGAGTCACACCTGAATAAGTGTAAATAGACAATGATACTTAAGATCTGCACTTGAACTTGTACATTCTTACCTCCACCTGCATCCATTGACCAAGACAAGTCACATGGAGAAGGCAACATCCAAAGTACAGGAAAGTATCCTTCTCCAAAGGAGGTATGGGGTTAAGGAATAGATATTTGCTGGACAGTAGTTTAACTGACCTGAGTGTCTAGCTAGAAATGCGTTTAAAGCACCCATCATTCTTTTCTGTGCTTTTTGCTCATGGCAAAAAAAGTCATCCTTGGGCTTCTGTACCTTCTTATTTTGGTCTTTATGAATCTTTAAATGAAATCTGGAAAGCAGCTGGGTCCTTTCTTTATAAAATCAGCTTGCAATAGCCTACCATATATTTTAGAACTTGAAAAAAATTCATGTAAAATATCTGACTCCTTTCCTCCTCCCCCCACAATAGGGACTTCTGTGGGGCTCTTCAGAGGCAATGAACCTCAATTTCAGTAGGCAATTTCAGCTAGGTTCCATTAAATGTAGGAATTTCTTTCTGGGCTTTAGCATGTTTGCAATTACACTCTGAAATTACAGTATTTTGAAATTGATTCATATAATAGGTATTAGAATATAGAAATTCATAATGTAGACATAAGAATAATGCTTCAATCCTTTCCTTTTTTTAATATTAGAGAAGAATAACGAATTTCCAATGTATTAGAAATATTATGTAGGGAATAAGATGAAGGTACTTCCAAGAATGCACTCACATATATATAATGCATCATACTGTCCTCCTGCCAAATATAAACCACACAAATATAAGTCCTCCACATACGAGAAACACCTAAAGATGAATAACCGCAAGATACGTATCTAAAAGAGTGTGAATACACTACCATATTTAAAACAGATAACCAAGAGGGACCAACTGTATAGCACAGTGAACTATACTCAATATCTTGTAATAACCTCTAATGGAAAAGAATCTAAAAAAGAATATATGTAATTGGATCACTTTGCTGTGCGCCTGAAACTAACACAGCATTGTAAATCAACTATATTTCAACAAACATTTTTTAAAAAAAAGGAACATGAACAAAACAAACACCTCCAATCCATTGAATATATGTAGCAAAAGCAAAAGTACAGGATGAGCTTGCAGAATATTGGAGCAGTTATTATCAGTGGTGGGAGTTTCATCATTACCTAATACCTTCAGATAAAAGGAATTCCTATTAGTCACTTCAAAAGAAACAAAAGAAGAATGGCAAGAAGGGATTTATGACAATAGTGGAAATGGCATTGTATTTTTAGAAACTGTGAAAAACAAAACAGGCTCAATGAGGTTTTTAATTTGTTTGGCTGACCCAGAATGGGTCACTGAAAGCATCACTGAGGCTGCAAAGTCACGAGCAGCAAAGACAGAGCACAGCCTAAACACCTGGAGAGAAGATAAAATAAAAAAGAAACCAGGATGGGCTTCCCTGGTGGCGCAGTGGTTGAGAGTCCATCTGCTGATGCCAGGGACACGGGTTCATGCCCTGGTCCGGGAAGATCCCACATGCCGCGGAGTGGCTGGGCCCGTGAGCCATGGCCACTGAGCCTGCGCCTCCGGAGCCTGTGCTCCGCAACAGGAGAGGCCCGCATACCGCAAAAAAAAAAAAAAAAAAAAATCCAAGAAAAAGAGAGAGAGGGCTCAAATCAATAAAATTAGAAACAAAAAAGGAGAAGTTACAATGGACACCACAGAAATATAAAGGATTATAAGAGACTACTTCAAGGAACTATGTGCCAATAAAATGAACAGCCTAGAAGAAATGGACAAATTAGTAGAAAGGTACAATCTCTGAAGAATAGAAGGAAGAAATAGAAAATATCAATAGACCAATCACAAGTAATGAAATTAAAACTGTGATTTAAAAACTTTCAACAAACAGAAGTCCAGGAACACATGGCTTCACAGGCAAATTGTATCAAACATTTACACAAGAGCTAACACCTATACTTCTGAAACTATTCCAAAAAAATCTCAGAGAAAGGAACACTTCAAAACTCATTCTATGAGGCCCCCATCACCCTGATACCAAAACCAGACAAAGACACCACACAAAAAAGAAAATTACAGGCCAATACCACTAATGAACATAGATGCGAAAATCCTTAAGAAAATACTAGCAAACTGAATCCAACAATACACTAAAAGGATCATACACCATGATCAAGTGGGATCATGGTCAATCCCAAAACCTTGCATCAGGGATGCAAGGATTTTTCAATATCCACAATCAATCAGTGTGTTACACCACATAAACAAATTGAAGAATAAAATCCATATGATCATCTCAATAAATGCAGAAAAACTTTTGCTAAAATTCAACATCAATTGATGATAAAAACTCTCCAGAAAGCAGGCATGAAGGGAACATACCTCAACACAGTAAAGGCCATATATGACAAGCCTACAGCTAACATCATACTCAATGGTGAAAAGCTGAAAGCATTTCCTCTAAGATCAAGAACAAGACAAGGATGTCCACTCTTGCCGCTTTAATTCAACATAGTTTTGGAAGTCCTAGCCACAGCAATCAGAGAAGAAAAACACTTAAAAGGAATACAAATTGGAAAAGAAGAAGTAAAACTGCCACTATTTGCAGATGACATGATACTATACATAGAAAATTGTAAAGATGCTACCAGAAAACTACTAGAGCTCATCAATGAATTTGGTAAAGTTGCAGGATACAAAATTAATACACAGAAATCTCTTGCATTTCTATACACTAACAATGAAAGATCAGAAATAGAAATTAAAGACACACTCCCATTTACCATCACATCAAAAAGAATAAAATACGTAGGAATAAACATACCGATGGAGGCAAAATATCTGTACTCCAAAAACTATAAGATGCTGTTGAAAGAAATCACAGATGACACAAACAGATGGAAAAATATAACATTTTCTTAGATTGGAAGAATCAATATTGCCAAAATGACTATACTACCCAAGGCAATCTGCAGATTCAATGCAATCCCTGTCAAATTACTGACAGACTTTTTCACGGAACTAGAAAATAAAATCTTAAAGTTTGTATGGATACACAGAAGGCCCTGAATAGCCAAAGCAATCTTGAGGAAAAAACAAGAAATAAAAACAAATAAACAAACAAAAACTTGGAGCTGGAGGAATCAGACTTCCTGACTTCAGACTATATCACAAAGCTATGGTCATCAAAACAGTATGGTACTGGCACAAAAACAGACATAGATATCAATGGAACAGGATAGAAAGCCCAGAGATAAACCCACACACCTATGGTCAATTAATCTACAACAAAGGAGGCAAGACTACACAATAGAGAAAAGATACTCTCTTCAATAAATGGTGCTGGGGCTTCCCTGGTGGCACAGTGGTTGAGAGTCTGCCTGCCAATGCAGGGGACACGGGTTTGTGCCTCGGTCCGGGAAGATCCCACATGCCACGGAGAGGCTAGGCCTGTAAGCCATGTCCGCTGAGCCTGCGCATCCAGAGCCTGTGCTCCACAATGGGAGAGGCCACAACAGTGGGAGGCCCGCGTAACGCAAAAAAAATAAAAAAATAAATGGTGCTGGAAAAACTGAACAGCTACATGTAAAAAAATAAAATTAGAACATTCTTTAATACCATATACAAAAATAAACTCAAAATGGATCAAAGACCAAAATGTCAGACTGGATACTATAAAACTCTTAGAGGAAATTATAGGCAGAACACTCTCTGACATAAATCACAGCACTATCTTTCTCAATGCATATCCCAGAGTAAGGGAAATAAAAACAAAATAAACAAATGGGACCTAATCAGACTCAAAAGCTTTTGCACAACAAAGGAAACCATAAACAAAATGAAAAGACAACCCACAGAATGGGAGAAGATGTCTGCAAACAATGTGACTGACATGGGATTAATCTCCAAAATTTGCAAACCACATGCAGCTCAATTCCAAAAACCCGAACAACCCAATCAAAACATAGCCAGAAGACCTAAATTAACATTTCTCCAAAGAAGACATGCAGATGGCCAAGAGGCACATGAAAATGTGCTCAACATCGCTAATTATTAGAGAAATGCACATCAAAACTACAGTGAGATGTCACTTCACACCAGCCAAAAGGGCCATCATCAAAATGTCTACAAACAATAAATGCTGGAAAGGGTGTGGAGGAAAGGGAACCCTCCTACACTGTTGGTGGGAATGTAAACTGGTGCTGCCACTATGGAGAACTGTATGGAGGATCCTTAAGAAACTCTAGAAGCTCTAAAAAATAGAGCTACCATAGGATCTAGCAATTCCACTCCTGGGCATATATGCAGAAAAAAAACATGGTTCGAAAGGAAACATGCACCCCAATGTTCATTGCAGCACTGTTTACAATAGCCAAGACATGGAATCAACCTAAGTGTCCACTGACAGAGGAATGGATAAAGAAGATGTGGTACAGATATACAATGGACTATTACTCAGCCATTAAGAAGAATGAAATAATGCCATTTGCAGTAACATGGATGGACCTGGAGATTATCATACTAAATGAAGTAAGTCAGACAAGGACAAATATCATATGATATCACTTATATGCAGGATCTAAAAAAATGATACAAAGAAATTACTTACAAAACAGAAACAGGCCCACAGACTTAGAGAACAAACTTATGGTTACCAGTGGGGAAAGATAAGGGGAAGGGATAGTAGGGAGTTTGGGATTGACATGTACACACTGTTATATTTAAAATAGATAACCAACAAGGACCTACTGTATAACACAGGGAACTCTGCTCAGTACTCTGTAATAACCTAACTGGAAAAAGAATTTGAAAAGGAATAGATACATGTATATGTATAACTGAATCACTGTGCTGTACACATGAAACCGACACAACATTGTTAATTAATTCTACTCCAATATAAAATCAACATTTAAAAAATTACATGGAAGCATTATGAGATTAGTGATGACAAGCCTTCTTAGGTTATATTGAATGGATGAATATTTGTAATATGTGTTGTAAAAATTATATGAAATTCTCCCAAATCTGATATGTCCTGGTAAAATGTTATCAATCATAATTCTAGTTATCATTTTTAATTGTTGTATGTCACAGAAATAACCAGATTTTCCTGTCAATTGCATTATAATCAGATCTATAGCCATGTCTTCTGTCATTTACAGACAACTATTGTTTTACTCTGATGCTTCTACAAAAATGCTTCATCTTCAAAAAAGATTCATAGAAAGGACTTTTTGACAAATATGGGCTTTTGATAACTTTCAGATCATACCACTAAACTAAGTAAGAAATTACAGAACCCTAATAGAAAAATGGGTGGTTTCATAAAACTTCTAATAAAAGATCAAGATCAATAAGAATTAATTACATAGGACTGAATGAACTGATGAATATGATCATAATTTTTAAGACTTTTGTCTGAACTATTACTACCTTTTCAATCTTTGTTTTCCAGATATAAGGAAACATCTTTTCTTAAGCTAACTAAGATTTACAGCAATTTGCTGAATTATAACTTTATAAGCAGAATTGAAATATTTATATTTTTCTCCCTGCCTGGTCCCTCCAGAATTTGGAAACTCTTAGTGAGTATTCTTATTTTCATGGCAATATAATTATTTACATAAGTTCACTAAGAATATGTTATCCTTGGAACTGGACACAGTTGGAAACATTGTTTATATTACTAAGGCTTTGACCAGCATATCATATTTTAAGAGAGGCAAGCATGGCCTCAGATATGACCAGACAGCTTTAAGGAACTAAGATTGACTTTACGGAGCTATAAAGCCCCTTGAAAAAATAGCCTGGCACCTTGTTTACAGGGTTCCTAGCAGCCTTACCAGGTGAGTAAGGAAGGTCACTTCCTGGCAGGTGCAGGAAACTCAGGATATTTGGGGGACCTCAGGAAGAGAGGAATTAATCCAAATCTATAGGTATTACAGGTGAGTCTGATAGTAATTCCTTGGCATGGCTTCCTGACCTTGAAATGCTATTCAAAGTTCAATCTGGAGATTCCTTATGAAAACTTCCAGCAAAGCATATTTAAAAGAATCTGTAGGGTCACTTACTATTCTTGCTGGACTTACGTAAATAATCAATTCAAGTTTAATGAAACTAAGCTTATTTTGCAAAAAAAAATTAGTCTCAATTTATCTTTGTAGAAATGCGGGTGCTTTGAGAGAAAAAAAAAACATGTTTCAGTAGCACGATAATACACAGTTGTGGATATTAGATTCTAGTTCTGTTAATCATCTTTGAAGTTTTGTTTTTCCACCTGTAAACTGGACTGGATCCTGAATTCTTCCAGGTTCCTCAAATATTTGACCACAACTCTCCAAACTAATGTATCCATTTTCTCCCACTTTTGGAGTAAAGTTATTCTTTTCCCGAAACCCTGCAAACTGAAGCTGAAGAACTTGATCTCATCTTAAGAGAGATCACCACCATAGTCCATGTTTAGACAATCCTTGTGCCTGTTGCTGTGTGGGTCACTCAGAAGTTTACCTGAACACCTGGTGACATCATCAGAGACATTCAAACGACAAAAGGTACTTGGACACTGACATCTAGAAATCTTCTCAACTGGTAGCTCTCAGGACTCAGATACTGAGTTTATAATTTGCTTCAACCATTAACCTTTGCTTTTATCTTGTCTCTAGAGAAATTCTTCTTAAGAAGAATCTTTAATAAAGACCTGATCTCTCACAACTTAAAGGCCTAGCTTTCAGAGCCCATCTCCATCACCACTTCCTGAAATGAATTTAACTGGAAAGACCTACTATCAGGACTAAGAGACTGGTTCAGTGGCATGGAATGGTCTACCAGCTCAGCTTCTGGACTCAGAGACTTCTTGGAGAAGTTTCAAACATGAGACTTCAGGGCAGCACAATCTACCACCCCTAAACGTGTATCTTTGGCGAGGGGATTAACCTAGGCTGTTATTTTCAAGAAACAGAAGACTCAGGAAGTTTTTCTTGTCATGTTCCCCTTTTTCTGTCTAAAAAAGAATTATCACCAGCGACATCTGCAGAGAACTTGGCTAGGTAGCTGTGGCGGGGAAACAGGGCCTAGACATCAGAGCCCACTCTGCGTCCCATCGTGAGCTGCATGGCCCAGCAAACATTTGTTTACCAAACTTTTGCTTTCCCATCTCCAGGTGAATGGCCTTCATCCCCTTTGAAATCCCAAACCACTATCCCCAACATCCACTTCTATCTTTAGCTGAAGATGGTCCTTAAGGTGAGGATTTCAGGTATTTGGGGGAGCTGCTCAGTTTTTCTAGGTATCTCCCATGCATACATATTGTTAAACTTTGTTTCACTTTCTCCTGTCAATCTGTCTCATGTCAATTTATTTCTTAGACCAGCCAGAAGAACCTAAAAGGTAGAGGAAAATTTCTTTCTCTCAAAAAAAATATATATGTATATCTAGCATCTATCTATCATCTATCTATCTATCTACCTATCAACTATCATCTATCTACCTATCTTGATATAGTTACATCCTGTTACTCAGAAATGACCAGGCTGTTTTTAACACTTAAATTCAATAAGCTCCTCAAAATAAGAGTCTGTGTCTGATTCATCTGCATGATCTCTCCAGCCTGGTGAAGGTGCGTATAAATTTCCCCCACTTCTTTTTCACACATGGTAGCATATATACCCACTCTGCACTATAATTTGTTTTTGGTTTCTAGGTAACATCATTTCTTGTAGTGAATTCTATATCAGTATCTAAAGCACTTTCTTATGCCTTTGGCTGGTGGTATAATAGTCTATGTATTTTTTTCTACCAATCTCCTCTAGATGCATATTTAGGTTTTTCCCTATCGTTTACCATCATAGTATACATGTGGTCCTCAAAAAACATTTTATTATCTTTCCTTTGTTTATTAACAGCTAACTGCAGGTGAGTACTTAGAATGATTTTGGTACCATGCGAAGTGTTTGACAGACATTACCTCTTTCAATTCTCACACTAACTCTCTGAGGGCAGCACTTTTTAAAATTACTTCTTCAGAGATGACAAAAATAAGAGGTTGACTAATTTGTCTAAAGTGAGAAAATGAGTAAGTGGAAAATTCAGTATTGGATTGTTTGTCTGTGTGTCTCCAAATGTCTGATAACAGAAAATAATTATGTGCTTACTTGATATCCTCTGTGTATGCAACCTGCTAGGGAGATCACGCAGATGAATCAGACACAGACCCACAATCTGAGGCGTTTACTGTCTGTAAGTGTTAAAAAACAGCCTCATCATTTCAGAGTAAGAGTAAATCAATTAATAGTAGCTGATTTCAGTAAAAGTGATTGGTCAGTAGCAAAGATATTCTGTGTATATCAAAATTACAGTTTAAAATCATATTCTCAAGTTCACGTTTTATAATTTTAACTAAAGAGTACCACACTTGTAAAGAAGTAATTACAACATTTAATCAAAACTACAAATCTGCTTTTGATAGAATCACAGTAGGGTATAAACTTGAGAGCTAAATTTCAAAGATGAACACTTTTTAGAGGTGACCTAGGAAACAGCTCTAAATCGTTAATTACTGCTAGAAATAAATGGTCCAACAGAGGAGAAGTTTAAACAAATATTAAGAAAATAAATGGCTTGGGAAGAATTCTGAACATGGCTTGTCTGTTTCTAGGACAGAAGTTAAGCTTCATTTCATTATCAGATTTTGGAAATTTCCATGTCATTTTTTTTCACTGTCAATTTCCTTCAGGGACAAAGCGTAGAAATATCAAAAATGACATATCACAGACGTTCCTTCCACATGCTGGGGTTTGTGTGGGGATGGAAAGCGTTATGAAGAAAACTGCTTTCAAATTTCCAGCCCAGTTTGGAAGGTTAAAAAGGAAAAAAACAGTTGTAGTAAGAGCAAAAATCATAGTTTGTAGAGAAACATTTACATCTGAAATGTGGTTCTAGCAATTAAATTACTCTTCTCACTCTCGTTCTGCAGCTGTCCTTGAATTTAGCCTAAAATATCAATGCTTGGCTGTCATATTTCTTATCTAATGATTCCTGTAATTTCCCTAAACGAACTTTTAAAAATAAGGTAGAATTAGAACATAGGAAAAATTTTAATTTTGGCCTTTGAACCATCAGTTGAAACAACAGATATGACTATCAAAATGCAGATTCCTTTGCCCCAATCCTGACTTTTAGGACAAAGTATCCTGGAATCTGCATTTTGATAATCCTTGTGCACTCAAGTTTTCCAAATGTAACTGAGCAGGACCCTATGGGGTCCTCCTGGGACAGACCCCTCCCCCCATGTCTTCTGTCTGACTCTTGTTTGTAGGAATGCTGTAGTCTCTCACGCATCCTTGAGTCACAAAAGCCTGGCTTAAGAATTAAGGATTGAAAGGATGTGAACATGTAGTGACAAAAGTAGCAGTTGGGCTAGGAGAATTGGTAACAGTTTATACAGTAAATTGCCCATATGGCAGCCACAGAATCTTTAGTTCCTCCCTGAAGTACCTAGGTAATGGTATCTGATGTACATTTCCTGAGCTGTTTTACAGTTGCTAAACCCCCCACCAAATGGAAGAAGTTAACTACTTTGATGACTGTGAGCATGTAATCCCCAGACCTACTTGAGCCTGACGTCAACCTCTGTGACCCTGTCCTGTTACCTCACCATCAACCAATCAGAGAATTGTGTGTGAGCTGATCACACACCGTGTGACTCCCCTCCCTCACCTTGCCTTTAAAACTTCTTCCCTAAAATCCATCAGGGAGTTTTGAGCATGAGTCACACTGTTCTCCTTGCATGGCCCTTTGCAATAAACCTTTCTCTGCTCCAAACTCTGACATTTCGTCTTCTTTGGCCTCACTCTGCATCAGACACATGAACCTGGGTTCAACAACAGAACCACTGCATTGAGAGAAAGGAAGGGATTGCCTAGGACTTCTCCTCACACATTTAGAGACAAGCCAATGGGTAGAAAGTGTACCAACCCAAGAGTCTGGAGAAGTGTGTTCTATACACGACTCTGAGACTTCCTAGCAGACTAACCTTGCATGGGTCACTGAACATCTATGACCCCCCAGAGTCCTCCTGTTCCTCGGGGTGATGGGGGGGGGTGTTAAAATAACCTATGTGCAGGCTCTTTCTCTCCTGCCATAAAAATGTGTGATATTCATAGTGTTAATCTTCTCAGAATAGGTTAAAGAATAATATGTTTTAAAAATATATTCATTTCTATTTCCAAGAAAAAAGAAAAGAATAAAAACCAAGGAAGAAATATTTTAACTATTTGTACATTTATGACAGTATTAAATACAAATTTTCCCTAATTATTATTATTCTTAATTTAATAGCTGTTACTTGTGTTACTTTTTCACATGGAATCAAAAAGCACATTTGCTTCCACTGATTAAAAATAGACACGTTTCACTGCATAAAGCATTGTCTACTTTTTGATACAACTGCATTTCCACAAGTTCCTGAAAATCTTTTTTTGTTGTTGAAGCATGTATGCCTTGGGGATTATAATATCTTTTGCTTTTTATTTCGGAAAAGAAGCATGACTGATTTTGACATGTGTGACTAATACGATCACAACCCTTGGGAAATTAAACGGTTTTCTGGAGACATCAGTGAGGAATACTGACTGGAACTGTCCCTGTCTGACATATGGATCGTAGCACACCAAGGCTACAAACTGTCCGCATGAACAAATCCTAAAAGGAATATATTTAGCTAGTTGCTCAAACTGGTCAAGTCACTGATGAGCCAGTAGACTCATTGGCCAGTTGCACAAGCTTCTCACCACTTTGGAACCTCAGGAGCCAGGTGGAAAAATGAAGAAACAGGATCAGAAAATGAAGGCACCATCCAGGATCAGGGTTCTGTGATGTACCTGATATCAACATGATCTGAAAATAGGGATGCTGCAGCTAACAATAAAGGGTGGAGAGGAAAATTAGAAAGGAAAAGTCTAAAACTATAGAGAAATGAAAGTAAATTGTAAAGACAAAGTGCTAGGTATTGCCATAACTGAAGAGAGAGGGTGAGGGAGAGGAAGGAGGAGAAGAAGAAGAAGAGGAAGAAAGGAGAAGGAGGAAGAGGAGGAGGAGGAGGAGGAGGAGGGGAAAGAGAAGAAGGAGAATAAGGGGAAGAACAAGAAGAGGAAGAAAAGGAAGAAGAAAACAGAAAATGCAGCAGAAGGTTTAGTTTAAGGGAAGAATGGCCAGATGGCTTTGTGGTGAAGCATGAAGTCTTCAGAGACAGGCTGCCTCTGTTAGAATCACAGCTCTGCATTTCTAGCTGTGTGACCTTGGGCAAGTGACTTAGCCTCTCTGTGTTTCATATCTGTAAAATGGGAATAGTGCTAAACGGTGCTCAAAGGTTAATTTTATCACTCAGTGAGAAAGCTCTCAAATGTTAATTTTATCAATGTTATTAAATGGATCGTACAGTTAATATTCAAAGTTACCCACGAATAGTATCTGACATATAGGCACTTGGCAAACAAATATTGATTTAGTTATTATTATTTTTAATTTGAAGTCTCAGCTCTTCTAAGTCTTGTTCTGGAAATTTGAAAATAAATTTTCTTTTGATTTTTTTAATGTACCTAGAATAGGAAGAAAGGCAAGATATTTTCCCCTTATTAATCTGCTTTATTTTTACTCAGAATTAAATTATATAGATGTTTCAGTATAATTACTCTCAACGTATTCTAAGATTGCATAAATAAAAATTAAAAGACATGTTTTTAAAAACATCAAAGGCATATTTTAAAATTCTGATGGGTCATTGATTATATTATTCCATTTAGCTTAGATTTTTAAGGCCAAAATCATAATTCAAAAGCTTCTGGGTGGATATATGACATTTAAAAAGTAGCTAATTAAATGAATCAATGTGAGCTATGCAGACTTGTGATTAACCAGGCAGATTTTAAAAGAAAATAAATGAGACAGTATTGTGAGTCCTACCTCGTAATTTTATGGCTGAAATATTTCATCAGTCTGATTCCGACAGGGGATTCTTAGTGGGCCCTGGGAGAAGGATGAGTAGTCACTTTGCTGCCTGTGGCTGGATTATATAGATGTGCCGTGCAATTTGGAAGGGAAGCAAGGAGACTCGAGCTTGCTGCCATTTGGTTCAGCGTTGCTGCTCTGGTCTGTGAACGCTGCAGTAACTGCTCGTACATGTCACAGTGTTATTTAACGGCTATGGGCTGAATTCATCAGTGTTAAGAGATGAGACTGACAGAAATTCAAAACATGATCGGTCTGGCATTAAAAGAATACCAAAGGAACATTGGCATGGCACCCCCAGCTCCTTTCCAAGGACATAATCGAAAGATAGTTGGACAGCCCACACCTCCCACAGTTCCCAGGTGGCTAACAAATAAGCGAATCCTTATTGAGCAACAGAGTTCCATGATGTTTGAAACAAACTGTCCGTGACTATTTTTCAAGTTTAGAAACAACTAGGAATTCATTCTTTGACATATAAAAAAAAAGTCTTCGTTATTTTCAAAGGAAGAAAGTAATCTAATGTGAGGTGACGATAAAATAATTTCTATTGTGCTGCTACAGTTTTTCTCTTACTCCGGGCAAAGCAAAGGACTTATTTGGAAATTTAGAGTGCTTGTATTCTACTTTACATAAGTTATATAATTTGATTAATATACCTCTAACCTTAACAGAATTGTGGCTCCAGGAATTAATAGGAATTTGTTGCACTTTTGCTAAAGTTAATATATTTCAATCTGTTTGCACATGTAACAGATGTCATAGTTCAAGAGGCACGACTGGTTTTGATACAACAGAATTAAGAGAACGAATTAAATTATTTTAAAGTCACCTAGGCATAATTATATGGGCAAGCAATGGTTGGAATAATCTGTAATGGCTAAATGTTCGGCAACTTAAAAGTTTAAAAGTAGTATATGGTATTGGGCTTCCCTGGTGGCGCAGTGGTTGAGAGTCCGCCTGCCGATGCAGGGGACACGGGTTCGTGCCCCGGTTCGGGAAAATCCCACATGCCACGGAGCGGCTGGGCCCGTGAGCCATGGCCACTGAGCCTGTGCGTCCGGAGCCTGTGCTCCTCAACGGGAGAGGCGACAACAGTGAGAGGCCCGCGTACCGCAAAATAAATAAATAAATAAAAAGTATATGGTATTAAGGAACAAAAATTTTTTGGGGGGTGTGTGGCTGTGTTGGGCCTTCATTGCTGTTTGCGGACTTTTCTCTAGTTACTGTGAGCGGGGGCTACTCTTCGTTGTGGTGCACAGGCTTCTCATTGTGGTGGCTTCTCTTGTGGAGCACGGGCTCTAGGCGCACAGGCTTCAGTAGCTGTGGCACGCGGGCTCAGTAGTTGTGACTCGTGCTCTGGAACGCAGGCTCAGTAGTTGTGGCATGTGGGCATAGTTGCTCCGCGGCATGTGGGATCTTCCTGGACCAGGGATCGGACCCATGTTCCCTGCATTGGCAGGCAGATTCTTAACCACCACACCACCAGGGAAGCCCCGTGGAACAAAAATTTTTTACATACATATAAAAGTTGCCCTTCCTCTTTAGGTCCATTCTACATTCTACAATTCAATTGCTTTTTTAAAATAACAGCTTTATTGCAGCATGTATTATGTCAGTACTTCACTCTTTTTTTATCACCAAATGATTCCTTTGTTGACAAAAATACTGCCATGTAGGTACAGACCACATTTTGTTTATTCATTCGTCAGTTGATGGACACTTGGTTTGTTTCCACCATTGGGCTATTGTGAACAGTGCTGCTATGAACGTGATGCCCAAGTTTTTGTGTGGCATGTGTTTCTGTTTTCTCAACATATACCTACAAGTGGGTCTCGTTGGATCTTGTGGTAAGTCGATGTTTAACATTTTGAGGAACCTGTAACGTATTTTTCGATATGGTCCCACTATTTCACACTTCTACCAGCAATGTATGATTCCATTTTTCCACATTCTTATCAACACCTATTATTGTCTTTTTAGTTTGAGCCATCCTAGGGTGTGGTGTGATATCTCATTGTGGTTTTGATTTGCACTTCCTTTGTAATTAATAATGCTGAGCATCTTTTTGTGTACTTATTGGACATTTGTGTATCCTTTTTTTTTGATGCCTATTCAATTCCTTTGCCAATTTTTAAATGGGTTTGTCTTTTTTGTTTGTTTGTTTTGTTTTTTGTTTTTTTTGTGGTATGCGGGCCTCCCTCTGCCGTGGCCCCTCCCTCCTTTTTTTTTGATGCCTATTCAATTCCTTTGCCAATTTTTAAATGGGTTTGTCTTTTTAAAATAGAATTTTTAAAATTTGTTTTTTTTGTGGTATGCGGGTCGGCAGGCGGATGCGCAACCACTGCGCCACCAGGGAAGCCCCTAAATGGGTTTGTCTTTTTAAAATAGAATTTTAAAAAACTTTTTAATGTTCATAGCAAAATTGAGGGGATGATACAGAGGTATGCTATAGATCTATGCCCTGACACATGCATCACCTCCCCCATTATCAGCACCCCCGTCAGAGTGGTACATTTGTTAAAATTGATGAGCCTGCACTGACACATCATAATCACCCAAAGTCCATAGTTTACATTATAGTTCGGTCTTGGTGTTATATACTCTGTGGGTTTGGACAATAATGACATGTGTTCATCATCATGGTATCATACAGAATATTTTCATTCTCTGAAAATTCACTCTGAAAATTGTCTGTGCTCAACCTATTCATCTCCCCCCAACACCACAACCCAACCCCTGGCAACCACTTATCTTTTTACTGTCTCCATAGTTTTGCCTTTTCCAGAATGTCATATAATTGGAATCAGACAGTATATAGCCTTTTCAGGTTGGCTTCTTTCACTTAGTGATATGCATTGAAGGTTGTCCCATGCCTTTTCATGGCTTGATAGCTCATTTATTTTTAGCACTGAATAATATTCTATTTTCTGGATGTAACACAGTTATTTATTCATTTACCTACTGAAGGACATCTTAGTTGCTTCCAAGTTTTGGAAATTATGCAAAAAGCTGTTATAAATACCCAGGTTCAGGTTTTCGTGTGGACCTAAGTTTTCAGTCTTCACAATCTATGAAGTAGGTACTCTTATTATCTTCATTTGTCTCTCCATTTTACATATTTAAAAAGAAATCACAAATAAGTGATTTATTTTGGTAGCTAGGCTCTTAGATGGTCTTCTATAAAACCCCACCTCCTGTTATGAGCATGGTGGGACCTGTGATTTGTTTCTTACCGATAGAGTATGGCCTGGTGTTGGGATATCACTTCTGTGTTAGGATACATGGGATTGTAAATCTCATCTTGTTACCAAACTCTCCCATTGATTCTTTCTTGTCCTGGCTTTGGCGAAGTAAAGCTGCCATATAAAGAGGCCCATGTCACAAGGAACTAAAGGTGGCCTCCAGCTAACAGCTAGATGCTGGTGTCCCAAGTCCAATAACCTGTAAGGAATTGAATCCTCCTAACAATCATGTGAACTTGGAAGTGTGTCTTTCCCCAGTCTAGCCTGATATGAGACCCCAGTCTTGGCCGACACCTTGAATTTCAGCCTTGTGAAATATCCTGGAGCAGGGAACCCAGTCAAGTCCTGCCCAGATTTCCAACCCAGAGAAACTATGGGAGAGTAAATACATGACTTTTTAAGGTGCTAATTTTGCGGTTATTTGTTACACAGCAATAAATAACTAACACTTGCCCAAGGTCATACATGGAGTAAATTGATGAGTAAGGATATAAAACTTGGTAGTCAAGCTCTGACTTGGGAAGTTTACGCTGACTGCTGTAATTTTAGAGCTTTTTACATTAGGATTTTTTCCTATATTTCAGTGGTCATTTCTCTAATACTAGTTATACTTATAAAATGTCTCATTATAAAAGCCTAAATTACGGGGTTAGACCTAGGAGTCAGATGATTCTCTCTGGAGGAGGTATTGGATATCTATTTACATCCATTGATGAATAGAGCTTTTGAAGGTTTTCCTGGGTGGGAGGAAGACTTGGACTTCACCCATAACTAGTATTCAGATAAACGCGAGTTTAACAGAGGCTCCAGCAGCTGTCATTGTGCATGGGAGGTGATGGGGTTTCTGAAACTGAACTAGCCATAAGACAGGATAGCATCTAGAACAATCCCCCACCACTCGGAGGCAGGTTCTAATGGCATCTACGTGCTTTGTGAAGAAGAGGACCCTGTGGGAGCTGAAAGAGCTGCTTCCCTTGACTCCACTTATGCAAACTTACTGTGGGACCCAACCGACTGTAAGACAGAGGATAGGATTTTTCTCACTTGGCAAGTGTGTCAAGAGAGTTCCAGCTCCACAGAGCCGAGGCTCAGATAATTCTTCCCCCAGTGGCATCTTCGCTGTGTATCAGGAGCCGAGGTCCCGCTTCTGGTGGAGCGTCTGTGGACTGCCTGTGCCCGAGGCAGGGGACCCCATCCCAGTGACTTTTGGCAGAGACCAGCAAGCAGTACCCATAAATATTTGAGTGGAGGTGGTGATGGGGGACTTGGCAGTCAAGCAGATGAGAGTTTAGGGAATTCAAGTTTAATATAGTTGTAAGGACATTTTCTGTGTAGGCTGATGAAGCTGGGAGAAAATTAACCTATCAAATGCCACAGAACCATCACTCACTTGCCTGTGCATGATGGCTCCTGTGTACAACTGTGGATCATTTTCTGAAGAATGTTGTTCCTGTATATTTTATGCTGACTTGGAGTTATCTGAAAGTACTAAACAAAACCATGTAAAGTATCTTTGAAAATGAAAGTTTTTTATGTCAGTCTCCAGTCACTACTGATTAAGTGCCTGTTTGCTAAAGAGAGAGAGAGACAGAGACAGAGACAGAGAGAGACTTGGGAAGGTTGAGTAGATAAGGAAATATCTCCATTAAGAAGTTTCCAACCCACTGAACCAGACTGAAACTGATGACTTGATCATGATATTTATCAAGTTAATGTCTAAAGACTGTAGTCTGCGAAAGATAGTGAAGCAGTTATGCAAATTTATGCATAAAAATGAAAACCCCATATGTGCCTAGAGGGAGTGGTTTCCAGCCAAAATGCTAATGGTATGAGATAACAATACTCAGATTTTAGTTCACAGAGCTCAAAATGTATTATAAATTTATTATCTGCTAAATGAGAGTAAGTGATGTTATTTTCCTCTGTTAAAAATTTCAAAAATGACTATATTTTAATTGGACAAAAATATACACATAGTAATAAAATCTTTGAAAGGAAAAACACCAGAAGACACATAAAATCAAATTTTTAGGATTTAAAAAATCTCAGTAACCCAACTGAATCGAATACATGAACAAAACCGCATGCAAATTTTAACATTATAAACATTTAAAGATTATTCCATTCCACAGCATTTACATTTTTACTATAGAAGCTATAAAAATTTTTTTAAATAGTGTGAACTGTAGGTTATGTGAACAAAATATAGTGGCTGTCTTAAGGTATTTACAAGCTAATGGAAAAAAGTGAATGAACATCTCTAACCTTAATCAGATGTTATGTGCTAAAAAGCTCTAAAGGAGGCACCTTGAGGGAACTGAAAAGAAAATAATTATCTGTGGTTGGCAATGTAAAGGGCAATTGAGCCAGATTCTAGAGTATGTATAGCATTTCCCAGGTCTATATTGGAGGAAGTAAATTTCGGGAGAATAAAATAATGTTAACAAACTCCCAGAATGTGAAGTGTGATCAGTGGATGGTGGGGGTGAGACTGAAGAGGCAGGTCAAGGTCAGACAATTTTGCTTTCTTTTACCTATGGAGAAACAGATAACGTTCAGTTTGTTGGTTTCTGTATAAAATACACAAAATTTGATGATGTTAGAAATGATTATGTTTCACTTCTGTATTATGGGCAGAAAAATAAGCAGGAATAAAATGAAGAATGAGGAAAGTAAAGACAAAAGAAAAAGAGAATTAGAAAAATAGAAACAGGAAAACAATTGAGAGGAAACAAGACACATAAGGGGAAATTTGTAAATGAAAATGTATTGAACTTCTCCTCTGCATCATGTATCCTGCATATGGTGACAGCATGTATTGGTTTTCCCACTCAAAACCAGCCCCCTCTTTCCCCACTGTCACAGCCCACCACTACGACAGACATGAAAATTGCCAGATACTCACTTTTCCAAGTACCCTGACAGCTGTGGTTTGAAGGCTAGGACATAAAGAGATCTATGAAGAGAAACCAGTTGTATGGGCAGTCGGGCCTGGCATTTTGGCAGCCATAAGGCAGGTTTAAATCAAAGGATGAGGCCTTCAAGATGGTGGAAGAGTAAGACGTGGAGATCACCTTCCTCCCTACAAATACATCAAATCTACATCTACACGTGGAACTGCTCCTATAGAACACCTACTGAACGCTGGCAGAAGACCTCAGACCTCCCAAAACACAAGAAACTCCCTGCATACCTGGGTAGGGCAAAAGAAAAAGCAAAGACAAAAGAATAGAGAGGGGACCTGCACCTCTGGGAGGGAGCTGTGAAGGAGGAAAGGTTCCCACACACTAGAAGCCCCTTCACTGGTGGACATGGCGGGTGGTGGTGTTGGGGGGGCAAGCTTCAGAGACATGGAGGAGAGCGCAGCCACAGGGGTGCAGAGGGCAAAGTGGAGAGATCCCTGCACAGAGGATCGGTGCCAACCAGCACTCACCAGCCCGTGAGGCTTGTCTGCTCACCCGCCGGGGCGGGCGGGAGCTGGGAGCTGAGGCTCAGGCTTCAGTTGGATCCCATGGAGAGGCCTGGGGTTGGCGCGTGAACACGGCCTGAAGGGGGCTAGCGCGCCACGGCTGGCCGGGAGGGAGTCCGGGAGAAGTCAGACCTGCCTAAGGGGCAAGAGACCATTATTTCAGGGTGTGTGAAGAGAGGGATTAAGAGCACCACCTAAATGAGCTCTAGAGAAATGCCTGAGCCGCGGCGATCAGCGTGGGCCCCAGAGACGATCATGAGACGCTAAGGCCGCTGCTGCCGCCACCAAAAAGCCTGTGTGCGAGCACAGGTCACTCTCCACACCTCCCCTCCCGGGAGCCTGTGCAGCCCGCCACCACCAGGGTCCCGTGATCCAGGGACAACTTCCCCGGGAGAACACACGGCGCGCCTCAGGCTGATGCAACGTCACGCCAGCCTCTGCCGCCACAGCTCGCCCCGCACTCCGTGCCCCTCCCTCCCCCCAACCTGAGTGAGACAGAGCCCCCTAAGCAGCTGCTCCTTTAACCCCGTCCTGTCTGAGCGAAGAACAGACACCCTCAGGCAACCTACACGCAGAGGCGGGTGCAAATCCACAGCTGAACACCAGGAGCTGTGTGAACAAAGAAGAGAAAGGGAAATCTCCCCCAGCAGCCTCAGGAGCAGCGGATTAAAGCTCCACAATCAACTTGATGTACCCTGCATCTGTGGAATACCTGAACAGACAACGAATCAGCCTAAAATTGAGGCGGTGGGCTTTGGGGGCAACTGTACACTTTGGGTTTGCTTTCTGCATCTAATTTGTTTCTTGTTTCATGTTTATCTTAGTTTAGTATTCAGAGCTTATTATCATTGGTAGATTTGTTTATTGATTTGGTTGCTCTCTTCCTTTATATATATATTTTTTCCTTTTTCTCTTTTTGTGAGTGTGTTTGTGTATGCTTCTTTCCATTTTTAATAATTTATTAAATTTATTTTTAATAATTTTTAATAATTATAAAAATTTTAATAATCATTAATTTTCATTTTAAATAAAATTATTTACTTTTAATATTTTTTATTTTAATAACATTATTATTATTTTTTCTTTCTTTCTTTTTTTTGCTCCCTTTTCTTCTGAGCAGTGTGGATGACATGGTCTTGGTGCTCTGGCTGTGTGTCAAGCCTGAGCCTCTGTAGTAGGAGAGATGAGTTGAGGACATTGGTCCACCAGAGACCTCCCTGCCCCACTTAATATCAAAAGACAAAAGCTCTCACAGAGATCTCCATCTCAACGCTAAGACCCAGCTCCACTCAACGACCAGCAAGCTCCAGTGCTAGACACCCTATGCCAAACAACTAGCAAGACAGGAACACAACCCCACCCATTAGCAGAGAGGCTGCCTAAAATCATAGTAAATTCACAGACATCCAAAACACACCACTGGAAGTGGTCCTGCCCACCAGAAAAATAAGATCCACCTCATCCACCAGAACACAAGCACCAGTCCCCTCCACCATGAACCTTACACAACCCACTGAACCAACCTTAGCCACTGGGGTCAGATACCAAAATCAATGGGAACTACAAACATGCAGCCTGTGAAAAGGAGACCCCAAACACAGTAAGTTAAGCAAAATGAGAAGACAAAGAAATACGCAGCAGATGAAGGAGCAAGGTAACAACCCACCAGACCAAACAAATGAAGAGGAAATAGACAGTCTAACCGAAAAATAATTCAGAATAATGATAGTAAAGTTATCCAAAATCTTGAAAATAGAATGGAGAAAATACAAGAAATGTTTAACAAGGACCTAGAAGAACTAGAGAGCAAACAAACAATGATGAACAACACAATAAATGAAATTAAAAATTCTCAAGAAGGAACCAATAGCAGAATAACTGAGGGAGAAGAATGGAGAAGTGACCTGGAAGATAAGATAGTGGAAATAACTAATGCACAGCAGAATAAAGAAAAAAGAATGAAAAGAATTCAGGACAATATCAGAGAACTCTGGGACACATTAACGCAACAGCATTCTAATTATAGTGGTCCCAGAGAAGAAGAGGAAAAAAAAAGGACTGAGAAAATATTAGAAGAGATTATAGTAGAAAACTTCCCTAATATGGGTAAGGAAATAGTCAAACAAGTCCAGGAAGTGCAGAGAGTTCCATACAGGATAAACCTAAGGAGAAACAGGCCAAGACACATATTAAACTATCAAAAATTAAAAACAAAGAAAAAACATTTAAAGCAACAGGGTAAATCAACAAATAACATATAAGGGACTCCTCATAAGGTTAACAGCTAATCGTACAGCAGAAACTCTGCAAGCCAGAGGGGAGTGGCAGGACATATTTAAAGTGATGAAAGAGAAAAACCTACAACCAAGATTACTCTACCCAGCAGGGATATCATTCAGATTCAATGGAGAAATTAAAACCTTTATAGACAAGCAAAACATAAGAGAATTCAGCACCACCATACCAGCTTTACAACAAATGCTAAAGGAACTTCTCTAGGCAGGAAACACAAGAGAAGGAAAAGACCTACAATTACAAACCCAAAACAATTAAGAAAGTGGTAATAGCAACATGCATATCAATAATCATCTTAAATGTAAATGGATTAAATGCTCCAACCAAAAGACATAGACTAGCTGAATGGATACAACAACAAGACCCGTACACATGCTGTCTACGAGAGACCCACTTCAGACCTACGGACACATACAGAATGAAAGTAAGGGGATGGAAAAAGATATTCCATGCAAATGGAAATCAAAAGAAAGCTGGAGTACTAATTCTTATATAAGACAAATAGACTTTAAAATAAAGACTATTACAAGAGACAAATAAGGACACTACATAATGATCAAGGGATCAATCCAAGAAGAAGATATAAGAAATGTAAGTATTTATGCACCCAACATAGGAGCACCTCAATACATAATGCAAATGCAAACAGCCGTAAAAGGGGAAATCAACAGTAACACAATCATAGTAGGGGACTTTAACACCCTGGTTTCCACAATGGACAGCTCATCCAAAAGGAAAGTAAATAAGGAAACACATGCTTTAAATGATATATTAAACAAGATAACTGATATTCATAGGACATCCCATCCAAAACCAAGAGAATACACTTCCTTCTCAAGTGCTCATGGAACATTCTCCAGGATAGATCATATCTTGGGTCACAAAACAAGCCTTGGTAAATTTAACAAAATTGAAATCATATCAAGTAACTTTTCCAACCAGAATGCTATGAAACTAAATATCAATTATAGGAAAAATTCTGTAAAAAATACAAACTCATGGAGGCTAAACAATACACTACTAAATAACCAAGAGTTCACTGAAGAAATCAAGGAGGAAATCAAATGATACCTAGAAACAAATGACAATGAAAACATGATGACCCAAAATCTATGGGACACAGCAAAAGCAGTTCAAAGAGGGAAGTTTATAGCAATATAATCCTACCTCAAGAAACAAGAAATATGTCAAATAAACAAACTAACGGAAACATCTCAAATAAACCTTACACATAATGCAATTAGAGAAAAAAGAACAAAAAACCCCAAAGTTAGCAGAAAGAAAGAAATCATAAAGATCAGATCAGAAATGAATGAAAATGAAATGAAGGAAATGACAGCAAAGATCAATAAAACTAAAAGCTGCTTCTTTGAGAAAAAAGAAATGAAGAAAATGATAGCAAAGATCAATAAAACTAAAAGCTGGTTCTTCCAGAAGATACAAAAAAATGGATATACCACTAGCCAGAATCATCAAGAAAAAAAGGGAGAGGACCGAAATCAATAGAATTAGACATGAAAAAGTAGAAGTAACAAATGACACTGCAGAAATACAAAGGATCATGAGAGATTACTACAAACAATTATATGCCAATAAATAGGACAACCTGGAAGAAATGGACAAATTGTTAGAAAAGCACAACCTTCTGAGACTGAACCAGGAAGAAATAGAAAATATAAACAGACCAATCACAAGCACTGAAATTGAAACTGTGATTAAAAATCTTCCAACAAACGAAAGCCCAGGACCAGAGGACTTCACAGGTGAATTCTATCAAACATTTAGAGAAGAGCTAACACCTATCCTCCTCAAAATCTTCCAAAATATAGCAGAGGGAGGAACACTCCCAAACTCATTCTATGAGGTCACCATCACCCTGACACCAAAACCAGACAAAGATGTCAAAAAAAAGAAAATTACTGGTCAATATCACTGATGAACACAGAGGCAAAAATCCTCAACGAAATACCAGCAAACAGAATCCAGGAGCATATTAAAATGATCATACAACATGATCAGTGGGGTTTATCCCAGGAGTGCAAGGATTCTTTAATATACGCAAATCAATCAATGTGACACACCATATTAACAAATTGAAGGAGAAAAAACATGATCATCTCAATGGATGCAGAAAAACCTTATGAAAAGATCCAACACCCATTTATTTAAAAAAAGCCCTCCAGAAAGTAGGCATAGAGGAAAGTTACCTCAACATAATAAAGGCCATATATGAAAAACCTACAGCCAACATCATTCTCAATGGTGAAAAACTGAAACCATTTCCACTAAGATCAGAAACAAGACAAGGTTGCCCACTCTCACCACTATTATTCAACATATTTTGGAAGTTTTAGCCAATGCAATCAGAGAAAAAAAAGAAATAAAAGGAATCCATATCAGAAAAGAAGAAGTAAAATTGTCACAGTTTGCAGATGACATGATACTATACATAGAGAATCCTAAAGATGCTACCAGAAAACTACTAGAGGTAATCAATGAATTTGACAAAGTAGCAGGATACAAAATTAATGCACAGAAGTGTCTTGCATACCGATACACTAACATGAAAAATCTGAAAGAGAAATTAAGGAAACACTCCCATTTAGCAATGCAGAAAAAAGAAAAAAATATCTAGAGATAAACCTACCTAAGGACAAAAGATCTGTATGCAGAAAACTATAAGACACTGGTGAAAGAAATTAAAGATGATACAAACAGATGGAGAGATATACCATGTTCTTGGATTGGAAGAATCAACTTTGTGAAAATGACTATACTACCCAAAGCAATCTACAGATTC
>NC_041220.1:6709213-6722401 GCF_002837175.3 Physeter macrocephalus
CTCCCTGACTTCAGACTATACTACAAAGCTACAGTAATCAAGACAATATGGTACTGGCACAAAAACAGAAATATAGATCAATGGAACAGGATAGAAAGCCCAGAGATAAACCCACACACATATGGTCACCTTATCTTTTATAAAGGAGGCAAGAATATACAATGGAGTAAAGACAGCATCTTCAAGAAATGGTGCTGGGAAAACTGGACGGCTACATGTCAAAGAATGAAATTAGAACACTCTCTAACACCATACACAAAAATAAACTCAAAATGGATTAAAGACCTAAAACAGAAATAAACAGCTGGGACCTAATGAAACGTAAAAGCTTTTGCACAGTAAAGGAAACCATAAACAAGACGAAAAGACAACCCTCAGAATGGGAGAAAATATTTGCAAATGAAGCAACTGACAAAGGATTAATCGCCAAAATTTACAAGCAGCTCATGCAGTTCACTATCAAAATAACAAGCAACTCAATCCAAAAATGGGCAGAAGATCTAAACAGACATTTCTCCAAAGAAGATATACAGATGGCCATTCCCCACTGTCACAGCCCACCACTACGACAGACATGAAAATTGCCAGATACTCACTTTTCCAAGTACCCTGACAGCTGTGGTTCGAAGGCTAGGACATAAAGAGATCTATGAAGAGAAACCAGTTGTATGGGCAGTCGGGCCTGGCATTTTGGCAGCCATAAGGCAGGTTCAAATCAAAGGATGAGGCCTTCAAGATGGTGGAAGAGTAAGACGTGGAGATCACCTTCCTCCCTACAAACACATCAAATCTACATCTACACGTGGAACTGCTCCTATAGAACACCTACTGAACTACCAGAAGGAGAAAAACAAATACCGTATGCTAACACATATATATATATGGAATCTAAAAAAAAAAAGTTTCTAGAGAACATAGGGCAGGACAGTAATAAATACGCAGACATGACCCAGCAATCCCACTACTGGGTATATATCCTGAGAAAACCATAATTCTCAAAGAGTCATGTACCACAATGTTCATTGCCTCTCTATTTACAATAGCGAGGACATGGAAGCAACCTAAGTGTCCATCAACAGATGAATGGATAAAGAAGATGTGGCACATATATACAATGCAATATTACTCAGCCATAAAAAGAAATGAAATTGAGTTACATGTAGTGAGGTGGTTGGGCCTAGAGTCTGTCATACAGAGTGAAGTAAGTCAGAAATAGAAAAACAAATACCGTATGCTAACACATATATATATATGGAATCTAAAAAAAAAAAGTTTCTAGAGAACATAGGGCAGGACAGTAATAAATACGCAGACATAGAGAATGGACTTGAGAACTCAGAGATGGGGAATGGTAAGCTTGGACGAAGTGAGAGAGTGGCATGGACATATATATACTACCAAGTGTAAAACAGATAACTAGTGAGAAGCAGCCAACCTTGCCTGGTACTAGGTTGGCAACCTCAGACAACTTATATTTAATGCTTCTATGGCTTGGTTTTTGACCTGCTGTTATGACTATGAAATGAAATTTTTGTGAAGTGCTTAGGAGTGCCTGGCAAGTGGTAGATGCTGTTTAAATCTTCTTAAATCAGTCAAGTAAATACAAAAGCACAGGTTGTGTCCAGGGGTTTCGGCTTTTCTGATGGGTAGCTGGTGGACGATCACGCACTCACTGAGCTGAAGAATGGGGCTGAGAATCTTCTGGTTTTGTTTCTAGGAGGTTGGAGGTGTGGATAGGGTCATAGGCCCATGAGTGTTTCATTGCAGAAACACTAGAGAGATGAAGTTCCAACGTGGTCAAACACCTGAGAAGGCAGGTAAGATGACCAGAGAAATGAAGGCACTTTTAAAAAGGACATCCTGACTATATTCTAAAAGAAGTGAGGTCTTATACTAAACAAATTGCTTTGCTATAAACCAGGAACTTCCAGTAAACATTGCCTACTCATCCTTGCACTGAAACAAATAAGATGCTCTAGGCTTGATTTCCCTTCTTCCCAAGAGGTAACTCAGCAATGAGCTAATGTTAATTCAATTACCTTTTATCACTTTGTGACCTTAACTGTTACTATTTTACATGATGAAACAAACGAAAGAAATTCTACCAACAATAGAACCAGAATTCCATGAATGCTAAAGCCAAAGTCTCCATGTTAATAATGAACTTATCCTTATTTAATAATTTCCCCTTTCCTTCAGATGTATAACTACCTTCCGCTGTGCAGGACCATGATTGTAATAGAGTAAATTTAGAAATAATAATATTTTTTATACAATATTATTAATGTATATTATTATTATAAAAAAATAATAAAATTGTATTTCACCTGGGTGCTTGGAAGAAAATTTAACCTTTCATAGAGACATGAAAGAAAGATATATTTGAGGCACAATTATCCAAAATTATAATGTTAAGGGCTATAGAAACCAGCCCGAAATTTCTTAGCACAAATTGCTAAGAATCTTTGTTTTTGTCCAATTGTTTATTTAGATCAGGTTTTTTTGATAAAAGAGGAAAGATATGTGGGAGCATTGTCTCTGGCAAAATGTTCTGTCTCTCTACTTCAACAAATACATTTGGTTAATTGCATGGATCACTGATATGAATATTTTAGAAAAAAAGAAAGTCACATAGGGCTTGGGGAGCTTGTTTTATGTACTGCAATCCTGGAATGGAAACAAAGAAAGCCCAGTGATAAATTTTAAGTGTTAATTGAGTAGAAGAGAGGAGAAATTGTTTTAATTGTATAAAGAGTCCAATTCCAGAATTCTGTGAATTTACACAGGATGAGAAAAGAGAAAATTGCCTCTTATCTTCCCTTGAGCATAAAATAGATCATCATTGCACAGGCCACTTTATTTACTCCTTATATTTCACATAGATTTCGAAGTCTAACAAGTCTTGTTAAAAATATTATTTTACTTGGTTCTCAAAAGAACCCCATCATGTAGATACAGCAAGGCATTATGGCTATTTTATAAGTGCATAACCAGGAATTAGATGTGAGGTCACATAGCTAATAATAGGAATAGCACACATGCGACATGAAATCTTCTGATTCCAGGACCACAGCTATTTTACTCCACACTGATTTCCATATGTGTGTTTTCTTCATTGGATTCAAAAAGCTTGGACATTCTAGGAGAAACCCAAGGGTCTGATTAAATCACCAACAGCTTCACTTATATTTTTGGAAACATCTTAGAACTAAATGTAATTATCCAGAGCCAGTTAAAGTCTTTATCATTCTATTTTTGGATAATCCTTGTTTTTAAAACATCAAAGATTTTGTTTGCATTTTAATTGACCGTCCAGAAACAGGTATCCACACTGTACATTGTACACTTAGCCTGTCTTGCAGTTCATGAAACATGGTAACAAAATATTTCCTTACTAACTGCATGAGTTGAAACACCTGTGCCTCAGGTATGGGCAGATTACAGGCCTGCCACTTGTAGCCCAAAATCCCAGGGGTGAGACAGGGACTATGCAGGACTGAAGACATTCTTATTTTAGGGTCATTTCAAAATCTTTCTATTGAGAGCAGGGGACATATCTGGTTCAACACTGCACATCCAAACTGACTACAATGTCTGGGACATAACATGCACTTAGTAAATATTTGTTGAACAAATGAATAAAGGGGTTTAATCATTTTGGGCAGGTCTCTGACACCCATAAAAGACTACACACCCTTTAACATCCAATTCAGCAATCATCCATTCAATCAGTCAAAATATATTGTGTACCTTTTACATGTCAGACTATTCTAGGTGCTGGAGATACATAAGTGAAAAAGCTCATTGAATTTATAGTCTAGTGACAAGAAGCAGAAATAAATAAGACAACATTTAAAATGGTAGTTGGTGATAAGAGCTAAGGAAAAAAATAAGTCAAAAGATGGAGACAGAGAGTGTTGGATTGGTTTACATATTACAGTCAGAGTAGGCGAGAACCTCTTCAATCTATGGAAACTATTGTTATCTCCATTTCATGGCTCTAGCCACTAAACTGAGTGTCTTGAAATTCACATCATTTTCTAATTCGCAGGCTTATAATGGAATGCTGATTTTTTCTAGGCCCTTTACACATTCTTAAATGTCATGGAACTTGTCATCAGAGAACTTCCATTTTAAACGTTGTCCCCTAACGATGGCCCAGTATGACACCTGGTGTCCTAACATATCTTAGACAGACTCCTGGTGTTGGGATGGTGTTCAGATTAAGCTTAAGAAGCTCACATTCTCAAACAGACAAATCAAACTTTCTGACAATGAAATTCTCAGATTTTATTTTTGAATAATTGTTTCATTCGTTTGAAGAGTTAAAATACTTATAAAAAATTCAGAATTTAAAATTTTGAAGTTTCTCCCTCACCATTATATTCACAATTATTATTCAGTTTATTGTGTCCCTTCTACTTCCTAAGTATGTTAGCTCAGGCTACCATAACAAAATGCCATAGACTGGGTGGCTTAAATAACAGAAATTAAGAAAGTCCAAAGTCATGGTGCCAGCAGAGTCAGGGTCTGGTGAGGACTCTCTATGGGTTGCAGATGACCCCTCTAGTGTCTTCACGTGGCCTTTCCTCAGTACACACACCTGGAGAGAGAGAGAGAGATCTCCCTTCCTATCCTTGTAAGGCCACCAATCCTATTGGATTTGGATCCAACCTTTATGAACCTCGTTTAACCTTAATTATATCCTAAAAACACTACTTCCAAGTACAATTACATTAGAGACTAGATCTTCAAAATATGAATTTTGTGGGGACACAATTCAGACCACAGCAAAGAGAAAACAATTTTTGAACATACAGTAAGTCCCCTACATAAAAACCTTCAAGTTGCGAACTTTCAAAGCTACAAATGTGCGTTCACATGTCCAATCACGTAAGTTAGTTCACGCGTCTGGCGTACATTATCACGTGCATGCACGTGCTACAAGTGGTCGTGCTTTTGTGTACTTGACTGTACAGTACTGAGAGTACAGTAGTATAGTATCTTTATTTCAAGCCCAAGATGTCTGGAAGCAAATGTAAAAGCAGTGGTGATGTAGCTGGTACTGCTAAGAAGCACCAAGTTATAATGATGGAAACATTGTTTTTGAGGCACAGGGCCCAAATGTAGAATGGTACACAAAGGTTGTAGCAGCCGTTCAGAATGCAATCCAGTGCTACCATGTCATCTATGACGAGAAAAACAGAGCTACTACACAGACATCACTGGATCGCTCCATCACTCCCACCTCCTCCAGTCAATAACTCTTCTTGCCTGTTCACTTGATGCCAGCCCCTGTATGCCAGCTCTTGGACTGTACTACTGTACTTTTCAAGGTACTGTACTGTCAGATTAAAAATGGTTTCTTTAATTTTTGTGTTTGTTTCTTATGTGTTATTTGTGTGAAAAGTATTATAAACCTCTTACAGTACAGTATTATATAGCCAATTGTGTTAGTCGGGTACCTAGGCTAAATTTGTTGGACTTACAAAACAAATTGGACTTATGAACGTGCTCTCACAATGGAACTCATATGTATGTAGAGGACTTCTTGTACTATTTCTAAAAGAATGCATACAATTTATTCAACCACTATTTATTGAGCATCTCCTCTGTGCCAAACACTATTCTAGGCATTTAAGTTATATAGATGAACAAAGCAAAGATCTCTGCCCTCATGGAATGTATATTTTGTCAGGCAATGTTATTAAATGGATTTTAGTAATCTAAGTTATTTAATACCAGATGACATTTTTAATCTCTTATGGAAGTCTTGCTTGATAATAAATAATTTTTGAAATACCAGCAAAAGGGAAAAATCAGACACCTTGCAAAAAGCCAGACATCATTATAAGTACCATACTAGATACGATGATAAAATATAACAAAAATCTGCTAAATATTGAAACTTGAGTCACAGAACTTCACTAAAATAAGCTGAGTTTATGGAGCCATGAGTAAAGAAAAAAAGTTCTTTTCTTAGTGAAGAACTGAACAGTATTTCAGAGCATTTTTCCAGCAGGCACAAATAGTATTAGAAAGTCTTGATAGAAACAAGAAATAAATAGCAATGAAACATTACATTTGGAAATCAATGACCAGCCCAAGAATAACAGTGAAAGAGCAAGGAAGGCTTTAAAGTATTACTTATTAGGGATTAAAAACTTTCCAAATGCTTATCTTATTATGTCACAAAGACTCTAACAAGGTATTTAATCTGAGAGACATAAAATCAGAAAGTATAAATTTCTTAAGATTTTTTAAAAAATCAAGCTGTATCACTAATTACATAGCATTTAACAAACAATAGTTGACAATATATTTAAATGTCATAATATTGTATCAAATCCATTTCTAAACATGTTTGGTTAAACAAAAGGAAAACTAATTTTGTCAAATGTGTTCATAGCTAATAATGTGATTTAAAATTTTTGGAGTTCAGCTGACAGCCAGTCATATCTCTTTACTGGGAGAGCTCCTTCTAAGGCATAAGACATGCTCCTATTCTGAAGATCTAACTCTGCTCTGAAGACCCATAGCACTAGGTGAAACTCACTGGAAAAGGAAGGAAGAAGGAAGGAAAGGAGGGAGGGATGGAGAAAAGAAAAGAAAAGAAAAGGAAGAAAGGAAGGAAGGAAAAAAAAGCTGTAAGGTATCCTCTAAGTCACCTTTCTTTCCCCTACCCCCATGACTTTGACACCATCAAAGCTATTCAAAGACATGTAATATGTGACCAGCTGTACTGCACACTGTGAAAAAAATGTTTTCATATTTTTTTATTTCCACATTAAGGACCACGGTAGGGATGGTGGTTTTTATCTCCTCCAATTCCAGCTGGTACAGAATAGTTGTCTAATTTTATTTGGAAGGTTATTAAAGCCTCCCCTTCTTCCTTTCCAACCCACAGCATTTGTTTTTAGAGTAAATTCCAGGGTCTATAACTTTCCATTATTTAAGGAATTTTTTTTAAGTTATGGTTCATTACATCTTCTGTATTTTCTCTTAAATCCTTCTACATCACACATATTGCAGTCCATCTTCTGAATGAAAAAAAAACTTAAGTGTATTATAAAGGAAAAACTTGGAGCATGCTATGTCAAACTTTGTATTCTTTCAATTATGCATTCTTAAATAAAATTTAAATTGCAGCTGTGAAATGATTGAGAATTTTTGTTCAATGGAATGTACCTTACTTCTGAGACCATTTCTTTCCCCCCAGCTTTATTGAAATATAATTGATATATAATATATTATAAGCTTAAGGTTTATAAAATGATGATTTGATATATATTGTGAAATGATTAAAAAAACAAAATTAACACATCCATCAACTTCCATATTACAAGTTTTTGAAACCATTTAAAAATTTTTATTTTTTCCCCCAATTTTTTATTGAAGTACAGTAAGTCCCCTGCATATGAACAAGCTCCATTCTGAGAGCATGTTTGTAAGTCCAATTTGTTCATAAGCCTAACAAATTTAGCCTAGGTACCCAACTAACACAACCAGCTATATACCGCTGCTTTTATGCTTGCTTCCAGACATCCTGGGCTTGAAATAAAGAATCTGTACTCTAGACAGTACTGTACAGTAAAGTACACAGAAGCACAACCACTTGTAGAGGATACATGCACGTGACAATGTACTCCAGACATGTGAACTAAGCTGCATGATTGGACATGTGAATGCACATTTGCATCTTTGAAAGTTCGCAACTTGAAGGTTCATATGTAGGAGATTAACAGTATAGTTGATTTACAATGTTTCAGGTGTACAGCAAAATGATTCAGCTAAATATAAATACATATATTATATATATACACTTTCAGATTCTTTTCTGTTATGGGTTATTACAAGATTTTGAATATAGTTTCCTGTGCTATAGAGTAGGTCTTTGTTGTTTATCACTTTTATATATAGTAGTGTGTATTTGTTAATCCCAAACTCCTAATTTATCCCCTCACCACCCCACTAACCCCTTTGGTAACCATAAGTTTGTTTTCTATGTCTGTGAGTCTATTTCTGTTTTGTAAATAAGTTCATTTGTATCATTTTTCTAGATTCCACTATAAGGGGTATTATATGATATTTGTTTTTCTCTGTCTGACTTACTTCATTTAGTATGACAATCTCTAGGTCCATCCATGTTGCTGCAAATAGCATTATTTTGTTCTTTTTTATGGGTGAGTAATATTCCATTTTATATATATATATATATATATATATATATATATGCCACATCTTCTTTATCCAGTCATCTGTCCATAGACATTTAGGTTGCTTCCATGTCCTCACTATTGTAAATAGTGTGGCAATGAACATTGGGGTACATGCATCTTTTTGAATTAGAGTTTTCATCTTTTCCAGATATATGCCCAGGAATGGGATGGCTGCATCATATGGTAGCTGTATTTTTAGTTTTTTAAGGAACCTCCATACTGTCCTCCATAGTGGCTGCACCAATTTATATTCCCACCAACAATGTAGGAAGGTTCCCTTTTCTCCACCCCCTCTCCAGCATTTATTGTTTGTAGGCTTTTTGAAGGTTATTCTGACTGGTGTGAGGTGATACCTCATTGTAGTCTTGATTTGCATATCTCTAATAATTAGCAACTTTGAACATCTTTTCATGTACCTATTAGCTATCTGTATGTCTTCTTTGAAGAAATGTGTATTTAGGTCTTCTGCCCATTTTTTGATTGAGTTTGTTTTTATGATATTGAGCTGTATGAACTATTTGTATATTTTGGAAATTAATTGCCTGATGGTTGCATCATTTACAAATATTTTCACCCAGTCCATAGGTTGTCTTTTTATTTTGTTTATGGTTTCCTTTGCTGTGCAAAAGCTTTTAAGTTTAATTAGGTTCCATTCATTTATTTTTGCTTTCATTTCCATTACTCTAGGAGACAGATCCAAAAAAAATATTGTTGTGATTTACATCAAAGAGTGTTCTGCCTATGTTTTCCTCTAGAATTTTATAGTATCTGGTCTTACATTTAGGTCTTTCATCCATTTTGAGTTTATTTTTGTATATGATGTTAGAGAATGTTCTAATTTCATTCTTTTATAAGTAGCTGTCCAATTTTCCCAGCACCACTTATTGAAGAGACTGTTTTTTCTCCATTGTATATTCTTGTAGATTAAGTGACCATAAGTGCATCGGTTTATTTCTGGGCTTTCTATCCTGTTCCACTAATCTATGTGTCTGTTTTTGTGCCAATACCATACCATTTTGATGACTTTAGCTTTGTAGTATAGTCTGAGTCAGTGAGCATGATCCTCCAGCTTCATTCTTCTTTCTCAAGATTGTTTTGGCTATTTGGGTTCTTTTGTGTTTCCATGCAAATTTTAAAATTATTTGCTCCAGTTCTGTGAAAAATGTCAGTGGTATTTTGATAGGGATTGCATTAAATCTGTAGATTGCCTTGGGTAGTATGGTTATTTTTAAAATATTCATTCTTCCAATCCAAGAACAAAGATGCCCACTCTTGCCACTTTTATTCAACATAGTTTTGGAAGTCCTAGCCATAGCAAAAAGAGAAGAAAAATAAATAAAAGGAATTCAAATTGGAAAGGAAGAAGTAAAACTGTCACTGTTTGCAGATGACATAATACTATACATAGAAAATCCTAAAGACCCTCCCAGAAAACTAGTAGGACTAATAAATGAATTTGTTAAAGTTGCAGGGTACAAAATTTATATACAGAAGTCTTTTGCATTCCTTTTTTTAAAATTTATTTTTATTGATGTATAGTTGATTTACAATGTTGTGTTAATTTCTGCTGAACAGCAAAGTAACTCAGTTATATACATTCTTTTTTACGTTCTTTTCCATTATGGTTTATGCCAGGATATTGAATATAGTTCCCTGTGCTATACAGTAGGACCTTGTTGTTTATCCATTCTATATGTAATAGTTTGCATCTACTAACCCCAAATTCCCAGTTCTTTGCTCCCTCAACACCCTGGTTTGCATTTCTATATACCAACAATGAAAGATCATAAAGAGAAATTAAGGAAACAATCCTATTTACCATTGAATCAAAAAGAATAAAATACCTAGGAATAAACCTATCTAAGGAGGTGAAAGACCTGTACTCTGAAAACTATAAGAAACTGATGAAAGAAATTGAAGACAACACAAACTGATGGAAAGATATACCATGTTCTTGGATTGAAAGTTTTTATTTTTTAAATATAAAATCTAATATGAAAATTATGATGCACAAAATTTAACTTAATTCTATCTTATTAAAAGTAAATCCCTTGGGAATTAGCAAAGAGATAAATCACAGCTTCTGAAGTACCTGTTAATCAGTTGCAGTGATATTTTCCAGTGAATGACTATTTCAGTCTCAGATCATGAAAAACTGGCAGAAAACCATGAATGAATTAATAAAGAGAGCCTTCAAAAGAAAAGATTGTACTTATTAAACATTAAAGTTTCACTGAAACTTCAGCCAAGACAGTGCCCAGATTCCTACTCACGTTAGATGACCTTGGCTCCAGAAGTCACGTGCCCTCTGGTGGTGCTAGGGCTAAACCTAATAATGGCTTGTTTTTTGTAGCTCAGAAACAGAATGCTTCTGAATGTGCTGTGTCATCTTCCTTTATAAATTTATTTTGAGTTTACTGTTTAATGGCATTTCTTCAACATATTTTATTTATAGACTAGCAGACCTTATATATTTTAAATTGAATTGTTTTGCTTATAAATATCACCCATGCTTTTTCAGTTTACAGGATGTTATTAAACCGCAAACAGAGTCACTTAAGAGGAGTAGGATGATGTGAGTTTTGTTGCAATCCATGCTTCCTAAATTTCCCCTACACTTTTTCCTAAAATTTTGTTCTTTTTTGCTTACAAAGAATTCCTCCAGGTTCTCATTCCTAAAGCTAATTCACAAACACTGGAAATACTTGGGTGATTGATGGAGTTTAATTTCACCCATGGAGGAAAAAACCAACCTGAAGCAATAGTACTGATGACTGGTGTGGAAGAGCCAGTCAGAGCATGCAGCAGTCTGGGACGTGCTTAGTGCGGAAAACAGCAGATGCTCTCTACAGGGAGAAGGGTCACAGCTGCAAAGAGCAAGAACATGCACAAAATAGGGCCTCAGTGTCTGCACTATGAGGGGGAAATATGCTGGCCCATCCAGGACATCTTTGTTCCCACAGGGCAGCAATTTCAATCAGCAGGGTTATTTCTAGATTTAAAAAAAAAAGCAGTGAAATGGATAAATTATATACACGTTCATTTTTATTTCTGCCTAGTCAAAAATAGTTTATTTTCCTGAGAAAAATCAAAGTTGAGTTGTTTTTTCCTCTTATTTGTCTTTGAAGAAAGGAGGGGAAGTGAGCAGTGTGTAATCTAGTTAGATTGCTGAATGGAACAATAACCTTCTACCCTGACCACTTTTAGATTCACATTTTATGATATTTATCAACTTAGCCTCATCATAACCTCTGCCACTCTGCGGAAAGTTACAAATGGAGTAGTCAATTTGCTTTACAAATATCCCAGGCCACTCTAAGGCAGTTTATCCTACAAACTAATCTCCAGCTTTTAACAAAATGAAACAATACTGGCAAAATATGGCCCCCAAATAAAATTCCTAAACTTTGACTGTTCCCCTCGTCTCCATTCTTCCCTATATTCGTGTTCCTATTTAAATACTCAACCCATCCAGCAATCCCACTCCTGGGCATATCTCTGGAAAAGACAAAAACTCTAATTCTAAAAGATACATGCACCCCAATGTTCATAGCAGTACTATTTACAATAGTCGAAATGAGGAAGCAACCTAAATGTCCATTGACAAATAAATGGATAAAGAAGATGTATTTATATACATAGTGGATTACTACTCATCCATAAAAAAATGAAAAATGCCATTTGCAACAACTTGGATGGACCTAGAGATTATCATACTAAGTGAAGTAAGCCAGACAGAGAAAGACAAACATCATATGATATTGTTTATAAATGGAATCTCAAAAAATTATACTGATACAAATGAAATTATTCACTAAACATAAATAGACACACAGGCATAGAAAACAAACTTATAGTTACCAAAGGGGAAAGGGGGGAGGGATAAATTAGGAGCTTGGGATTAACAGATACACATTACTGTATATAAAATAGATAAACAATAAGGATTCACTGTGTAGCACAGAGAATATTCAATATCTTGTAATAATCTATAATGGAAAAGAATCTGAAAAAGAATACATATATTAATATATATCAATATATGTATATGTATAACTGAATCACTTTGCTGTACACCTGAAACATTGTAAATCAACTATACTCCAATTAATAAATAAATCAATAAATGCTCAACCCAAATACTTCCTCCTTGTAGTCTTCCCAAATTTCCCCAATCAGGATTATCCCTCTCTCCACAGAGTTCCTACAACACTTTGCATATGTTTCTATTATGATATTTATTTCATTCTGTCTTAACTCTACCATATTATAAGAAATCTACTCTTACAAAAGTAACGAATGTCTTCTCTGTGATGATACCTTTGGACATCTTCATGCTCATAGAACTAAGGATATTTCTCAGGACTTGATTTTCATTGTCATTTTCTTTGTTCTCCGTTTAACTTACCTGGCTATAGTATCCAACAAATATGTATTTGGAATAAATGATTCTGGGGGCCATTATGTGATAATTCTTTGCACATATATTACATTCAAAATTCAAAATTAGGAGTCCTGAAGTGTAAAATTTCCCCTGGCTAAAGAAGAATATACAAAATAAATCATTGAATGTCTACTGGAATTTCATAAACAGTCTCCTAAAAGTGCAGCAACTGTAAAACTAACATCAGATTCTAAAAGAACCGAATTGGAAACTCAAACAGTCCTGGTCAGCAAATAATTATCTGATCTGTAAGAGCAAAAGAAAGAAAGAAAAATGAAGACTTTAAGGGAAGTCAACATTTTCAAATAGTCTCATCCTTGTATAATGTTAGTGAAACCATAGAAGCTGCTTTTTCACATTACAGGCAACAGTCTATAACCCTGAGAGGCTGTGCTGAGAAGAAAGAAAAGAAAAGAAAAGAAAAGAAAAGAAAAGAAAAGAAAAGAAAAGAAAAGAAAGAGAAAGAGAGAGAGGGAGGGAGGGAGGAAGGAAGGAAGGAAGGAAGGAAGGAAGGAAGGAAGGAAG
>NC_041220.1:6723913-6744019 GCF_002837175.3 Physeter macrocephalus
AAGGAAGGAAGGAAGGAAGGAAGGAAGGAAGGAAGGAAGGAAGGAAGGAAGGAAGGAAGGAAGGAAGGGAGGAAGGGAGGAAGGGAGGAAGGGAGGAAGAGAGGAAGAGAGGAAGGAAGGAAGGCAGGCTTCTGATATTGTTCCAATTGGCATAGATATTGACTAAAGGGAGTTATGGAAGATGTTTTTATTCTATCTCCATGAATATCATAGGTAATGGTTTTATATTTTGATGCCAACAGTATCATCTGGAAATAATGGTGCTCTATAACTGAATAGTCCATATGTGATTACAACACAAGTGATTTGCAGAAGTGTTGTGACAGCTAACACATCTTGCAAACTTTGTTATTCTTTCATCAAACGTTTATTGTTCCCTTGTATCTGGGAACTGAGGGCACCAAATTGCACACAATGCAAACAAACACATATATCCACGTGCTCTTAGAAGGCATTGTAGCAGAAGTGATTGATTTTGCTTCTAAGTATAGAGGAAAGTCTGGGAAAATAGGAGCAGCCTGACCTGGTTTCAAGAATGATTAGTTTGCCATGTAAGTGGAGATGTAGAGATGGGTGGGGAAAGAGATTTTCCAGACAGAGGGGATGAATACAAAGGCCCAGAGTGGTGAAAGGACAGGTGTGGTCAGAGAGCTCTGACTAGAAAGATTTTGCTGGAGCACAAAGTCCAATGGAAAGAATTGCAATTTAGGGAAGTTTGAGAAGTAGGCCAAAAATAGAGAGGCTTTGGTTTGAAGCTAAGGAATTGGCCTTCATCCTGCTGGCTAGTGGTTCTCTTCAGTGTGTGTCAGAGTCACCTGGGGAGTTTGTTAAAATGTCCAACCCCGAACACTTCTCATTCAGCAGGTCCAGGGTGAGGTCCAGAAAACCATTTTTAGCAAAAATCCTCAGTAACACTTTTGAAGGTAGTTTTTGTTTATACCTGAGGAAATGGCAACAGTGATTGCAGGAATTTGAGGTATTCTAACAAGAAGTATGGCATTCTGAAGGGTAATTTGGGGTGAGGAGAAGGAGGAAACTGGACACACTTGATAAGATTGACATCACAATTGTTTGTAAAGCACTTGGTCTGGGGTTGAGGAGACCTGGAATCCTACTTTAGCTCCATCAAAGACTAGATGTGCTTCTTCCAGGCAGTTTTCTAATTTGTCTTTCACTTGCATTTTTCATTAAAGAGTGTAATATTATGAACTCTCCTTCTAAGTACATAAGTAATGAAGCGAAAATTACTTTTTAAATGCTTACACTTCATGCAACTGGAGTGGAAATTTTTTTTTAATTGAAGTATAGTTGATTTACAATGTTGTGTTAATTTCTGCTGTACAGCAAGGTGATTACATATACATATATTCTTTTTCATATTATTTTCCATTATGATTTATCACAAGATATTGAATATAGTTCCCTGTGCTTGAATGTAAGTTTTATGTTTGTAAACTATGCACATGTTACAGACTGATAAAATCAAGACTATTTAATTTTTTAACATCTTTATTGGAGTATAATTGCTTTACAATGGTGTGTTAGTTTCTACTGTATAACACAGTGAATCAGCTATACATATACATATATCCCCACATCTCCTCCCTCTTGAATCTCCCTCCCAACTTCCCTATCCCACCCCTCTAGGTGGACACAAAGCACTGAGCTGATCTCCCTGTGCTATAAGACTGCTTCCCACTAGCTATCTATTTTACATTTGGTACGGTATATATGTCCATGCCACTTTCTGACTTCGTCCCAGCTTACCCTTCCCCCTCCCTGTGTCCTCAAGGCCATTCTCTACGTCTACGACTTTAATCCTGTCCTGCCCCTAGGTTCTTCAGAATCATTTTTTTTTCTTTAGATTCCATATATATGTGTTAACATATTGGTATTTGTTTTTCTCTTTCTGACTTACTTCACTCTGTATGACAGTCTCTAGAGCCATGCCCCTCACTACAAATAACTCAATTTCGTTTCCTTTTATGGCTGAATAATATTCCATTGTATATATGTGCCATATCTTCTCTATCCATTCATCTGTCGATGGACACTTGGGTTGCTTCCATGTCCTGGCTATTGTAAATGGTGCTGCAGTGAATATTGTGGTACATGACTCTTTTTGAATTATGGATTTCTCAGGGTATATGCACAATAGTGGGATTGCTGGGTTGTATGGTAGTTCTATTTTTAGGTTTTTGAGGAACCTCCATACTGTTCTCCATAGTGGCTGTAACAATTTACATTCCCACCAAGAATGCAAGAGGGATCCCTTTTCTCCACACCCTCTCCAGCATTTATTGCTTGTAGATTTTTTCATGATGGCCATTCTCACTGGTGTGAGGTGATACCTCATTGTAGTTTTGATTTGCATTTCTCTAATGATTAGTGATGTTGAGCATCCTTTAATGTGTTTGCTGGCAATCTGTATATCTTCTTTGGAGAAATGTCTATTTAGGTCTTCTGCCCATTTTTGGATTGGTTTGTTTGCTTTTTTGATATTGAGCTGCATGAACTGTTTATACATTTTGGAGATTAATCCTTTGTAAGTTGATTGGTTTGCAAATATTTTCTCCCATTCTGAGGGGTGTCTTTTCATCATGTTTATGGCATCCTTTGCTGTGCAAAAGCTTTTAAGTTTCATTAGGTGCCACTTGTCTATTTTTGTTTTTATTTCCATTTCTCTATGACGTGGGTCAAAAAGGATCTTGCTGTGATTTATGTCATGGAACATTCTGCCTATGTTTTCCTCTAAGAGATTTAAAGTGTCTGGCCATACATGTAGGTCTTTAATCCATTTTGAGTTTATTTTGGGGTATGGTGTTAGGGAGTGTTATAATTTCATTCTTCTACATGTAGCTGTCCAGTTTTTTTCCATACAAATTGTGAAATTTTTTGTTCTAGTTCTGTGAAAAATGCCAGTGGTAGTTTGATAGGGATTGCATTGATCTGTAGATTGCTTTGGGTAGTATAGTCATTTTCACAATGTTGATTCTTCCAATCCAAGAACATGGTATATCTCTCCATCTGTTTGTATCATCTTTAATTTCTTTCATCAGTGTCTTACAGTTTTCTGCATACAGGTCTTTCATCTCCTTAGGTAGGTTTATTCCTAGTTATATTATTCTTTTTGTTTCATTGGTAAATGGGAGTGTTTCCTTAATATCAATTTCAGATATTTCATCATTAGTGTATAGGAATGCAAGAGATTTCTGTGCATTAATTTTGTATCCTGCTACTTTACCAAATTCATTGTCTAGCTCTAGTAGTTTTCTGGTAGCATCTTTAGGATTCTCTATATATAGTATCATGTCATCTGCAAACAGTGAGTTTTACTTCCTCTTTTCCAATTTAGATTCTTTTTATTTCTTTCTCTTCTCTGATTGCTGTGGCTAAAACTTCCAAAACTTTGTTGAACAAAAGTAGTGAGAGTGAGCAACCTTGTCTTGTTCCTGATCTTATTAGAAATGGTTTCAGTTTTTCACCATTGAGAATGGTGTTGGCTGTGAGTTTGTCATATATGGCTTTTATTATGTTGAGGTAACTTCCCTCTATGCCTATTTTCTGGGGGGCAGGGTTATCATAAATGGGTGTTGAATTTTGTTGTAAGCTTTTTCTGCATCTATTGAGATGATCATATGGTTTTTCTCCTTTAATTTGTTAATATGATTTATCACAATGATTGATTTGTATATATTGAAGAATCCTTGCATTCCTGCAATAAACCCCAGTTGATCATGGTGTATGATCCTTTTAATGTGCTGTTGGATTCTGTTTTCTAGTATTTTGTTGAGGATTTTTGCATCTATGTTCATCAGTGATATTGGCTTGTAGTTTTCTTTTTTTTGTGACATCTTTGGTTTTGATATCAGGCTGATGGTGGTCTCATAGAACGAGTTTGGGAGTTCTCCTCCCTCTGTTATATTTTGGAATAGTTTGAGAAGGATAGGTGGTAGCTCTTCTGCAAATGTTTGATAGAATTCACCTGTGAAGCCATCCGGTCCTATGCTTTTGCTTGTTGGAAGATTTTAAATCACAGTCTCAATTTCAGTGCTTGTGATTGGTCTGCTTATATTTTCTATTTCTTCCTGGTTCAGTCTCGGAAGTTTGTGCTTTTCTATGAATTTGTCCACTTCTTCTAGGTTGTCCATTTTATTGGCATATAATTGCTTATAGTAATCTCTCATGATCCTTTGTATTTCTGCAGTGTCAGTTGTTACTTCTCCTTTTTCATTTCTAATTCTATTGATTGAGTCTTCTTCCTTTTTTTCTTGATGAGTCTGGCTAATGGTTTATCAATTTCGTTTATCTTCTCAAAGAACCAGCTTTTAGTTTTATTGATCTTTGCTATCATTTCTTTCATTTTGTTTTCATTTATTTCTAATTTGATCTTTATGGTTTCTTTCCCTCTGCTAACTTTGGGGTTTTTTGTTCTTCTTTCTCTATTTGCATTAGGTATAAGTTTAGATTGTTTATTTGAGATGTTTCTTGTTTCTTGAGGTAGGATTGTATTGCTATAAACTTCCCTCTTAGACTGCTTTTCCTGAACCCCATAGGTTTTGGGTCGTCTTGTTTTCATTGTCTTTTGTTTCTAGGTATTTTTTGAGGTCCTCTTTGATTTCTTCCTTGATCTCTTGGTTATTTCGTAGTGTATGGTGGAGTCTCCACGTGTTTGTATTTTTTACAGATTTTTTCCTGTAATTGATATCTAGTCTCACAGCATTGTGTTCAGAAAAGATACTTGATATGATTTCAATTTTCCTAAATTTACCAAGGCTTGATTTGTGACCCAAGATATGATCTGTCCTGGAGAATGTTCCATGAGCACTTGAGAAGAAAGTGTAATCTGCTGCTTTTTTATAGAATGTCCTATAAATATCAATTAAGTCCATCTTTTTTAATGTTTCATTTAATGCTTGTGTTTCCTTATTTATTTTCCTTTTGGATGATCTGTCCATTGGCGAAAGTGGGGTGTTAAAGTCCCCTAATATTATTCTTTTACTGTCAATTTCCCCTTTTATGGCTCTTAGCATTTGCCTTATGTGTTGAGGTGCTCCTATGTTGGGTGCATAAATATTTACAATTGTTACATCTTCTTCTTGGAATTATCCCTTGATCATTATATAGTGTCCTTCTTTGTCTCTTGTAATAGTCTTTATTTTAATGTCTATTTTTTCTGATGTGAGAATTGCTACTCCAGCTTTCTTTTGATTTCCATTTGCAATGGAATATCTTTTTCCATCCCCTCATTTTCAGTCTGTATGTTTCCCTAAGTCTGAAGTGGGTCTCTTGTAGACAGCATGTGTACAGGTCTTGTTGTTGTATCCATTCAGCCAGTCTATGTCTTTTGGTTGGAGCATTTAATCCATTACATTTAAGGTAGTTATTGATATGTATGCTCCTATTACCATTTTCTTAGTTGTTTCGGGTTTGTTATTGGAGCTCTTTTCCTTCTCTTGTGTTTCCTGCCTAGAGAAGTTCCTTTAGCATTTGTTGTAGAGTTGGTTTTGTGGTGCCAAATTCTCTTAGCTGTTGCTTGTTTGTGAAAGATTTAATTTGTCTGCTGAATCTGAATGAGATCTTTGCTGGGTAAAGTAATCTTGGTTGTAGGTTTTTCCCTTTCATCACTTTAAATATGTCCTGTCTCTGCCTTCTGGCTTGCAGAGCTTCTGCTGAAAGATCAGCTGTTAACTTTATGGAGATTCCCTTGTATGTTATTTGTTGCTTTTCCCTTGCTGCTTTTAATATGTTATCTTTTTATTTAATTTTTGATAGTTTGATTAATATGTGTCTTGGCATGTTTCTCCTTGGATTTGCCCTGTGTGGGACTCTCTGTGCTTCCTGGACTTGATTGTCTATTTCCTTACCTATCTTAGGGAATTTTTCAACTATAGTCTCTTCAAACATTTTCTCTTTTTTTTTTTTTTTCTCTTCTTTCTCTGGGACCCCTATTATTCTAATGTTGGTGAGTTAATGTTGTTCCAGAAGTCTCTGAGATTGTCCTTGATTATTTTCATTCTTTTTTCTTTATTCTACTGTGCATTAGTTATTTCCACTATTTTATCTTCCAGGTCACTTATCCGTTCTTCTGTCTCAGTTATTCTGCTATTGATTCCTTCTAGAGAATTTTTAATTTCACTTATTATGTTGTTCATCATTGTTTGTTTGCTCTTTAGTTCTTCTAGGTCCTTGTTAAACTTTTCTTGTATTTTCTCCATTCTATTTCCAAGATTTAGGATCATCTTTACTATCATTACTCTGAATTCTTTTCCAGGTAGACTGCCTATTTCCTCTTCATTTGTTTCATCTGGTGATACATTGCTCCTTCATCTGCTGTGTATTTCTCTGTCTTCTCATTTCACTTAATTTATGGTGTTTGGGGTCTCCTTGTCACAGGCTGCAGGTTCGTAGTTCTAGTTGTTTTTGGTGTCTGCTCTCTGTGGGTGGGTAAGTTTGGTTCAGTGGGTTGTGCAGACTTCCTGGTGGAGGGGACTGGTGCCTTAGTTCTGGTGGATGAGGCTGGATCTTGCCTTTCTGGTGGGAAGGGCCATGTCCTGTGGTGTGTTTTGGGGTGTCTGTGAACTTATTATGATTTTAGGCAGCCTCTCTGCTAATGGGTGGGGTTGTGTTCCTGTCTTGCTAGTTGTTTGGCATGGGGCGTCCAGCACTGTAGCTTGCTGATCGTTGAGTGGAGCTAGGTCTTAGTGTTGAGATGGAGATCTCTGGGAGAACTTTCACTGTTTGATATTACATGGAGCTGGGAGGTCTCTGGTGGAGAATGTCCTGAACTCGGCTCTCCCACCTCAGAGGCTCAGGCTTCACACATGATCAGAGCACCAAGAGCCTGTTAGCCACAAGGCCTGGTATGTGGGGGGTTTCTTGCCTTTTGGGAAGTCTGAGGTCTTCTGCCAGGGTTCAGTAGGTGTTCTGTAGGAGTTGTTCCACGTATAGATGTAGTTTTGATATATTTGTGGGGAGGAAGGTGATCTTAAATTTGAATATAGTTTCTCAGACCAAAGAAGAAAGTTGTGGTCAGAACTTAAAGTTTTATCCTCCTAATAACTTCCTTACCATTATAATTAAAATAGCTAACAGATATTTATGTGCTATTTGCCAGGAACTATTATAAGCACTTTGAATAAACTATCTGATTGATCTCAAAACCCCTATAAATATGAATTTATCTCCAACTTTTTAGTTGGACATTGATGCACAGAGACAGCAAGCAACTTTCCCAAGGTAAATTTAGTTATTAGAAAGCACAGCTGGGATTCATACCGAAGCAGTTCAACTCTGTAAACACTTGTAACAACATTTCACTAAATGGGTAAGTCTCTCTTAATTTGGATGTGCACATGCAAATAGACTTTGCTGTTGATCACAGGTAATCACTTAGATTTTTACTAATATGTGATGTTCTCTGCCAAGGTAATAATTGTGGGCTGTGAATTATGTAAAATGAAATTACCATCTCTTTATTTTTTGCACAAAAAATCTATATTCATATATTTGAAACAATTCATTCAAAAGCCTGTTTTAAAAGTGAAAATTGAAATGGATCCATGTGAAATAAAGACCAGATAGCTCTTCTCATACAAAGGTACTGGAGTTACTGGACTAAAAGTCAGGAAACCTAATTTCTTAAACCAGCTCTGCTACCAAGAAGCTGTGTGCTTTGAAGAAACTGAGAAAAATATTTCTTTTTCTTAGTTTTTTTTTTTCTCTTTTCTCCCACTATAATGTCACAGGACTGGACTAGGTAGCCTCCAATAACCCTTTTGGCACAAACATTTTATGATTCTGTAATTAGGAATAAAGAGTGTTGCCCTTCCCTTGGGTTTAACATGAATAACGGATCATTTCAGATCTGAAAAATATGCCTTTAATCTCATGTGACACCTCAGCCTCTTGGGTATCACAGGAGAGCCAAACCAATCACATTTGGTTGCTTTGCTTCGATAGTTTATGGCCAGAATTGGTTTGCTTTAGATAACACACTCTTGTGCTGTGTCACTGTTGCTAAGATACAGTTTAGTAACTAAAAGTTATTTTAAATATATATTCTGGTACGGGGAGTAAAAAAACATGGAAAATTTTTGACCAAAGATTTAAACTACTTTTTTGAGAGGCTGGAGACAATGCTTTAGATAAATCTTTAAAAGGCCCATTTTCGTGTGCATCCTAAAATTATTTTGCTTTACTCTGAAACTGAGTAAAGAGATTGTAAGGACCCAGAGCAGGAGAGGTCCATCAACGGTTAGTAACTATGATGAATTGTTTTGCAGCAGTGTTTTGGCCAGTTTGAAAAGACACTGATATTGTTGCATCATGGTTTGTAAAGATAATTTTTCCTTGACATCTTTGCCTTTATTTTCATCAAAAAAAAGGGATTTGATTGTCATTATCTACAATAGATCAAAAAAACCCTAATCTTAGAAATCCCTCTTGAAGGCTGAAGGGATTCCAACTGGACAGCCCTGTCCCAAGGGCAGGGGACATGCACGCTCCCTGATAGAGGTGCTAAGGCCACTTGTTCCCCAAGTGCTGGGCGTGGACAGGCACAAAAGCCAGTGCCTCCAGAACCTCCTCCACATGACCCGCAATCCCAGCATCAGAGGGGCATGTTTTAGAGCCCCAGCGATCTCACTTTTCAGGGGCCACTTGGATGTGTGAAGGATGGGTGCTGAGGAAGGGGCATGTCACACTGCAGCTTAGGCTTTACAGGGGGGTTTCTGGGAAGCCAGCTGTCAACAGGATAAGAGGGTGGTTAGACACGAGGGATATAGAGGGTACCTTGGTTACCAGGCAAGGGAGAAAAGGAGCTGGCAACATACCACAGGGTTTCGAAGTCAGATCTTGCCTGCTTTGCCCATTTTACCAAGGGTCAGGCCAGCTTCTCTAGCTTATATTTGGCTCTTTGAATGAGGCCTGTTCCCTCTCCCTATTTCATTTGCTTTGTGATTCTAGGCAACATTCTTAGCAGCCACATCTAAACTACCAGGCTTTGCATAATTCACTCCCAGTCTGAGCAGACCTGTCCTGTCTTTTCAGCCTGTGTATATTCAAGAAATGTAACTGGATCTTAAGTTGGTTCATCAAAAGTCTTTTAGCCTCCGATAAGCTTCTAAAGGGGGATTGAAAGCATAAACCCTGCTCCTAGGCCTTGCTAGGTCTCTGTGACATTGAGTAGTTCCACCCTGAGAAAACACCCCATCACCCAGCAGCAAAAAGTCATGAACTCTTCCACAGTCTGTCACCAGAAGCAGCTCTTTGTTACCACCCCAGGGTCTCTGTTTTCTGTTACCATGATCATTTTTAGTATTATCATCATTACTGTTATTACGACTACTATTATTACTATTATTATTGTTAATACTATGACTATTATCATTATTGCTATTAACATTACCATGATTACTATTATTACTATTATCATTACTACTGTTATTATTTCTATTCTCATTACTATTATTAATACTATTACCTTTATCATTATTACTGTTGTTATTAATACTATTATCGTCATTACTATGATTACTACTATTATCATTATTGCTATTATTACTACTATTATCATTATTACTGTTATTACTATTATTACTATTATCATTACTGTTATTGTTACTATTATCATTATTACTATTATTACTGTTTCATGCCCAACTTCTTCACCAGACTCTAAGGCTCTCCAGTCATGGACTGGACACCACACGCCTTAGTACCCCTCCTTCTCCCCACCCCGCTCTCCCAACCCCACTCCCCTACCCAACCCCACCCAGTGTCAGGCTTAGTACTTGGCTCAGGGTTACCTTCTGGTAAACGTCTTCTAAGTAAATGAAAATGATAAGAGCAGCAGATCATTTCACTGTTATTTGAAATAATGTCTGAAGGCAAGGGCCATTCTTAGTATTTCTCTCAGTTTCTTAGAAGGGAAAACAGGGCTGAAACCTTCAATCACAGTTTGGCTGATTCTGTATGTGCTGCTCTGAGTAATGAGGAGCTTAGATCCCATCACAGGATGTGGAGCTCAAAATGGTAGGTGATGAGTGTTACTCAAACCCACAGGGTTTTACTGCCCTTTGCTACCCTGGTTTTGCCCCAAGCTGTCCTTTTTGCTTCTTTTTGTCCCGTCTGACTCAGGATCAGTCACCCTCTTGTCCTTCTGTGTCTCTCCCTTGTCCAGGTCGTAAAAAAAAAAAAAAGACAACAGTAAAGAAATTACTCTTCTAGTAAATAAAATGTTAACTTGGAAATCACTGACATCTGGACTGCTTACAAATCGTGTACTTCTCCTATATGTGCCCCTGGGAAGATCCCAAAGGAAAGTGTTGGACTATGGGATTCAGACTGTTTCACAGAAATGGAACTAAAACCAAAACAAGCAGCTCTCATTGCCAAAGAAGAATGTGGAATATAAAGCTCGCCAAAAGGGACGTTAAAAAAGTAGGAGAACATAATAACAAACTCAGGAGTTCAAACTTACTGTCTTAAAATAATTTTATGATTCTAAAGATGTGGATATGTTATATATAGCCATTTCCTAGAATTTTCAATAAGCCACACTCTATGGGGATGTGTATTTAAAATACAAGGTACTTGCAGTCAGCCGTACCTATGACTGAGAGTTGAGAATTTCCACAACCTACTAGTCTCATAGCCTTGGGTTTCTGAGCTCTTTAGCATCTGTTGAACATGAAATAAAGGATAGTTGTACTCTGTACAATAGAATTAAATGCTAATTGAGCCCTACATGTGCTGGGCTCGATCCCACTCACATAAACTGCCTCATTTATTCCTCATCGGGACCATCCTTTACACATTTTATGGTGCCATAGCCGAGATACATAAAAGGTAAGTCACTTGCCTAAGGTTACACAGATGGTAAGTAGGAGGACTGGGACTCAAGCCCAAGCTAAGGGCTGAGAACCCACTCTCTTAACTACTTTTCTTTCATTCAATATGTTTGCAAAATCTTAGAAATGGAAGACACATTATAAAGAGTCCAGTACAAGCTATCATTTACATGTGAGGAACCTGGGCCTCGGAGATTGGGTCATAGTCACCAGAGAGTGACAGACGCAGGAGAAGGTCTCTGCATCTACATGCGATCCTCACCCTGCAAGGAGAAGGATGTCTTACACACAAGAGACACACCATGGGTAGTCTGAGCAGGTTCAAGAGAGCAGACAAAAGAGTATTTGTTTTGAGAAAAGGTTTTTAAATGGCTTAGATATTTTATATAAACTAGTAAAATAAGTTAGACCTGGTCTGCAGGAATTTCATGTCATCTGCAGCATCAGAATAAAAGAAATGATAAAGCAGAAGGGGTCAGAGAAGAGTGGAAATGAATAGACATAGAGCTGTTTTATTTTTTTTATCTCGATAACTTCTTTAAAATTTATTTTTAATTGGAGTATAATTGCTTTACAATGTTGTGTTAGTTTATGCTGTATAACAAAGTGAATCAGTTATACGTATACATATATCTCCTCCCTTTTTTATTTCTATTCTCATTACTATTATTAATACTATTACCTTTATCATTATTACTGTTGTTATTAATACTATTATCGTCATTACTATGATTACTACTATTATCATTATTGCTATTATTACTACTATTATCATTATTACTGTTATTACTATTATTACTATTATCATTACTACTGTTATTATTTCTATTCTCATTACTATTATTAATACTATTACCTTTATCATTATTACTGTTGTTATTAATACTATTATCGTCATTACTATGATTACTACTATTATCATTATTGCTATTATTACTACTATTATCATTATTACTGTTATTACTATTATTACTATTATCATTACTGTTATTGTTACTATTATCATTATTACTATTATTACTGTTTCATGCCCAACTTCTTCACCAGACTCTAAGGCTCTCCAGTCATGGACTGGACACCACACGCCTTAGTACCCCTCCTTCTCCCCACCCCGCTCTCCCAACCCCACTCCCCTACCCAACCCCACCCAGTGTCAGGCTTAGTACTTGGCTCAGGGTTACCTTCTGGTAAACGTCTTCTAAGTAAATGAAAATGATAAGAGCAGCAGATCATTTCACTGTTATTTGAAATAATGTCTGAAGGCAAGGGCCATTCTTAGTATTTCTCTCAGTTTCTTAGAAGGGAAAACAGGGCTGAAACCTTCAATCACAGTTTGGCTGATTCTGTATGTGCTGCTCTGAGTAATGAGGAGCTTAGATCCCATCACAGGATGTGGAGCTCAAAATGGTAGGTGATGAGTGTTACTCAAACCCACAGGGTTTTACTGCCCTTTGCTACCCTGGTTTTGCCCCAAGCTGTCCTTTTTGCTTCTTTTTGTCCCGTCTGACTCAGGATCAGTCACCCTCTTGTCCTTCTGTGTCTCTCCCTTGTCCAGGTCGTAAAAAAAAAAAAAAGACAACAGTAAAGAAATTACTCTTCTAGTAAATAAAATGTTAACTTGGAAATCACTGACATCTGGACTGCTTACAAATCGTGTACTTCTCCTATATGTGCCCCTGGGAAGATCCCAAAGGAAAGTGTTGGACTATGGGATTCAGACTGTTTCACAGAAATGGAACTAAAACCAAAACAAGCAGCTCTCATTGCCAAAGAAGAATGTGGAATATAAAGCTTGCCAAAAGGGACGTTAAAAAAGTAGGAGAACATAATAACAAACTCAGGAGTTCAAACTTACTGTCTTAAAATAATTTTATGATTCTAAAGATGTGGATATGTTATATATAGCCATTTCCTAGAATTTTCAATAAGCCACACTCTATGGGGATGTGTATTTAAAATACAAGGTACTTGCAGTCAGCCGTACCTATGACTGAGAGTTGAGAATTTCCACAACGTACTAGTCTCATAGCCTTGGGTTTCTGAGCTCTTTAGCATCTGTTGAACATGAAATAAAGGATAGTTGTACTCTGTACAATAGAATTAAATGCTAATTGAGCCCTACATGTGCTGGGCTCGATCCCACTCACATAAACTGCCTCATTTATTCCTCATTGGGACCATCCTTTACACATTTTATGGTGCCATAGCCGAGATACATAAAAGGTAAGTCACTTGCCTAAGGTTACACAGATGGTAAGTAGGAGGACTGGGACTCAAGCCCAAGCTAAGGGCTGAGAACCCACTCTCTTAACTACTTTTCTTTCATTCAATATGTTTGCAAAATCTTAGAAATGGAAGACACATTATAAAGAGTCCAGTACAAGCTATCATTTACATGTGAGGAACCTGGGCCTCGGAGATTGGGTCATAGTCACCAGAGAGTGACAGACGCAGGAGAAGGTCTCTGCATCTACATGCGATCCTCACCCTGCAAGGAGAAGGATGTCTTACACACAAGAGACACACCATGGGTAGTCTGAGCAGGTTCAAGAGAGCAGACAAAAGAGTATTTGTTTTGAGAAAAGGTTTTTAAATGGCTTAGATATTTTATATAAACTAGTAAAATAAGTTAGACCTGGTCTGCAGGAATTTCATGTCATCTGCAGCATCAGAATAAAAGAAATGATAAAGCAGAAGGGGTCAGAGAAGAGTGGAAATGAATAGACATAGAGCTGTTTTATTTTTTTTATCTCGATAACTTCTTTAAAATTTATTTTTAATTGGAGTATAATTGCTTTACAATGTTGTGTTAGTTTATGCCGTATAACAAAGTGAATCAGTTATACGTATACATATGTCTCCTCCCTTTTGTCCCTCCCTCCCACCCTCCCTATCCCACCCCTCTAGGTGGTCACAAAGCACCGAGCTGAGCTCCCTGTGCTATGCAGCTGCTTCCCACTAGCTATCTACTTTACACACGGTAGTGTATTTATGTCAAACCTAATCTCCCAATTCCTCCCACCCTCCCCTTCCCCCAAGAGAAAAACAAATATCGTACATTAATGCATGTATGTGGAATCTAGAAAAATGGTACAGATGAACCTAGTTCCAGGGCAGGGATACAGACGTAGACGTAGAGCTGGTTTTGAGTAGTCACTGTATCTCCAAACATGAGAAGGCGTGGCCATTGGATTTTTCACCCTCAGTCCATCACATCCTTACTAGAACTTTATCTATATATATAAAAAGAAAAAGAAAAGCTACAAAAGCCTTTACATTTTTCCAACGCTTTTTGTCTGTGTGCAGGTTGAGGGATGTGTGTTCATTTTCCTCAGTTGCCCATGGTCTCCTGCTGGATGTGTAAGAAGAGTTATGAGGGTCTCTCACTAGAGTAGCTCAGGACCATTCACACTGTGTAATTTCTTCCTCACAACTCTTCTGGGACACGTGCAATGGAGAATCAATTGTCTCCTTTAGTCCAAGAGGAAAGTGAGAGCTCAGAGAAGTTAAATGCCATATATGATCTCTTGGAGGACACTTTAATTGACCACACTTCTATTTCTTTCTCCCAAGTGTTGTGGCCTATGGTCCAGGAATGTACTGTAATTTACATCTGTATCTATCCCTGTATATTACTTTATAGTGTTTGTTTCCATCTTATTGATGATAAAGATAGAAAAATAATAGAGACGACCGTCGTCACAGAGTTGGAACACACAGTTACTGCAGACCTTGTCACAACAAAGGCTAATCAACTTTATATTTACCCACAGACTCAGAGGCAAACTCAGAGGCAAGCGGTCATTTAATGCCTATAGAAATATGTACTGGCCAGAGATAAATGTTAACAGGAAAGTTTTCAATCACAAGTTTATTAGGTAGGTGTACATCATAAACTAGACTTAACTCAAACCTAATGCACCCTCAGACCTCTGGGCAGCAAGTTATAAGGGAAAGGAAAGAAGATACAAGTATGAATGACATCAGCCCAGCCAATCAGAAGAATTCCCACAGTACAATATCAGAGGGTCCAGTTTCAGAGCAGTGTCCATTTTCCTCCAGAGATCTGAAGACTTTTTGATAGAAATGCTCTAGTCTGCTTGTTGCTTAAGTAAATAGGCAAACGATTGCTATCTGACATAGTATTAATATTCAGGATTGTGTTGGACTCTTAAAATAGTCTTGTTTTGGTTTGACATATTAATTATTGAGACATTTTTTGATTAGCATCATTTGCATTATTTAGGGTACAGGCTACGCTGCTTTAATTTTTAACTAGGACATCACAAAATATTTAGAGCACTTTATTATGCTCACAGATACTATGGGTCAGGAATTGGGAAAGGACAGAGCAGAGATGGCTTGCTTTGTTCAAAGATGTCCGGTGTCCTGTCTGGGACACCATGAAGATTCCGTGGTTGATTCAAATCTCTAGGAGCAAGAATTGTCTGGAGGCTTCTTTACTGACATGTCTGTACCTGGGCTGGGAGGACTGGAAGGTTGGGCTTAGCTGAGTTGTCAACCAGGCATCTACACAGGACCTCTCCATGGGGCTTGGGCCTAACACAGCAGGGCAGCTGGGTCCCACCAGCATCCTAAGACTGAGCATTCTTGGAGAACTAGGTGGAGGTCACATGGTCTCCTCTTGCCAAGCCTCGGAAGGCACACAGTGTCACTTTTGCCATACTTCCTCGATTGAAGAAGTCCCAAGTCCTTCAGTGGGAGGGAACAGAGACTCCATCTTTTTATGCCATGTTTTAAAAACTGTCACAAGGTACTTAAATAAATAAACACTCTGAAGGTGAGCATTTGAGAGCTGGTGTTGGCTCTTCTGTATTCAACCTATGGTTTCCAAGGTTTCTCCAACTGTCACCGTTTTCTTTCTTTTTTTCATTTTATTTTATCAAAGTATAGTTGATTTAGGACATAATGTTATTTTCAGATGTATAACATAGTAATTTGATATTTTTATAGATTATACTCCATTTAAAGTTATAAAATATTGGCTATGTTCCCTGTGCTTTACCTTACATTCTTTCTTTCTTATTTATTTTATACCTAGTAGTTTGTAGCTCTTAATCTCCTACCCCTATCTGGCCCCTTCCCTCAGGCCTCACCCCACTGGTAACCACTAGTTTGTTCTCTATTAATCTGTTTCTGTTTTGTTATAATCATTCTTTTGTTTCATTTTGTTTTTGATTCCACATGTAAGTGATAATAACAGAGTATTTGTCTTTCTCTGGCTGACTTACTTCAATAAGCATAATACCCTTCAGATCCATCCATGTCATTACAAAATTTCACTTTTTTATAGCTGAGTAATATTCCATTGTATATATATGTACCACATTTTGTGGATCCATTCATCTGTTGGTGGGCACTTGGGTTGTTTCCATATCTTGGCTACTGTAAATAATGCTGCTATGAACATTGGAGTACATGTATCTTTTTGAATTAGTGTTTTCAATTTTTTTTTCAGTGTTTTCAAATTTTTATGGATATATACCTAGGAGTATAATTGCTGGATCATGTGGTAAGTCTAATTTTAATTTTTTGAGGAAACTTCATGTTATTTTCTACACTGGCTGCACCAATTTACATTTCCTCAAACAATGTATTAGGGTTCCCTTTTCTCCACAACCTCACCAACATTTGCCATTTGTAGATTTTTTGATGATAGCCATTCTCACAGGTGTGACTGTGATGTGATATCTCATTGTGATTTTGATTTGCATTTCACTGATGATTAGTGATGTTGAGCATCTTTTCATATGCCTGTTGTCCATCTGTATGTTTTTTGGAATAATGTCTATTCGGATCTTCTGCCCATTCTTTAACCAGGTTGTGGGGTTTTATTATATTGAGTTGTGTGAGCTGTTTATATGTGTTGGATATTAACCCCTTATCAGTCATATCATTTGCAAATATCTACCCCCATTCAGTAAGTTGTCTTTTCATTTTGTTGATGGTTTCCTTTGCTGTGCAAAAGCTTTTAAGCTTGATTAGGTCCAATTTATTTATTTTAACTTTTGGTTCCCTTGCCTGAGGAGACAGATCCAAAAAACTATTGCTAAGACTTATGTCAAAGAGTGTTCTGCCTATGTTCTCTTCTATGATTTTTACGGTTTTTTGGTCTTACATTTAAGTCTCTAATCCATTTTGAGTTTATTTTTGTATACACTGTGATAAAAAGTTCTAACTTTTTTCTTTTACAGTTTTCTTAGCACCAGTTATTAAATAGACTCTCTTTTTTCCATTGTATATTTTTGCCTCCTTTGTCACAGAGTAATTAACCATATAAGCATGGGTTAATTTCTGGGCTTTCTATTCTGTTCCATTGATCTCTGTGTCTATTTTTGTATCAGTACCATACTGTTTTGATACTGTAGCCTTGTAAAGTATATAAACTGAAGTCAGGGAATGTGATATCTCCAGCTTTCTTCCTTTTTCTCAAAATTGCTTTTGCACTTTGGCAGTCTTTTGTGGTTCCATATAAATTTACGGATTATTTGTTCTAGTTCTGTGAAAAATGTCATGGGTATTTTGATAGGTATTGCATTAAATTTGTATGTTGCATTAGGTAGTATGGACATTTCTACAATACTAATTCTTCCAATCCATGAACATGGGATAGCTTTCCATTTATTTGCATTGTCTTCAATTTTCTTCATAGATATCTTATAGTTTTCACAGTACTGGTTTCTCACCTGCTTGGTTAAGTTTATTCCTAGGTATTTTATTATTTTTGATGTGATTATAAATGGGATTTTTTTAATCCAATAAGCCACCCTATGTCTTTTTTTAAATTTCATAAGTAATAGTTATTTCTTTAAACTTTTTTATGCTTTTATTTTTTATTTATTTTTTTTGAATTTTTGAATTTTATTTTATTTATCTTTTTTATACAGCAGGGTCTTATTAGTTATTCATTTTATACATATTAGTGTATATATGTCAATCCCAATCTCCCAATTCATCCCCCCCCCACTCGCCACTTCCCCCTCTTGGTGTCCATACGTTTGTTCTCTACATTTGTGTCTCAATTTCTGCCCTGCAAACCCGTTCACCTTTACCATTTTTCTAGGTTCCACATATATGCATTAATATACGATAGTTGTTTTCTCTTTCTGACTTACTTCACTCTGTATGACAGTCCTTAGGTCCATCCACATCTCTACAAATGATTCCATTTCATTCCTTTTTATGGCTGAGTAATACTCCATTGTATATATGTACCACGTCTTCTTTATCCATTCGTCTGTCAATGGGCATTTAGGTTGCTTCCATGACCTGGCTATTGTAAATACTGCTGCAATGAACATTGGGGTGCATGTGTCTTTTTGAATTATGGTTTTCTCCGGGTATATGCCCAGTAGTGGGATTGCTGGGTCATACAGTAATTCTATTTTTAGTTTTTTGAGGACCCTCCATACTGTTCTCCATAGTGGCTGTGTCAATTTACATTCCCACCAACACTGCAAGAGGGTTCCCTTTTCTCCACACCCTCTCCAGCATTGGTTGTTTGTAGATTTTCTGATGATGCCCATTCTAACTGGCATGAGGTGATACTTCATTGCAGTTTTCATTTGCATTTCTCTAATAATTAGTGATGTTGAGCACCTTTTCATGTGCTTCCTGGACATCTGTATGTCTTCTTTGGAGAAATGTCTATTTAGGTCTTCTGCCCATTTTTGGATTGGGTTGTTTGTTTTTTAATATTGAGCTGCATGAGCTGTTTATATATTTTGGACATTAATCCTTTGTCAGTTGATTGGTTTGCAAATATTTTCTCCCATTCTGAGGGTTGTCTTTTCGTCTTGTTTATAGTTTCCTTTGCTGTGCAAAAGCTTTTAAGTTTCATTAAGTCCCAGCTGTTTATTTTTGTTTTTATTTCCATTACTCTAGGAGGTGGATCAAAAAAAATCTTGCTATGATTTATGTCAAAGAGTGTTCTTCCTATGTTGTCCTCTAAGAGTTTTACAGTGTCCAGTCTTACTTTACATCTCTAATCCACTTTGAGCTTATTTTTGTGTATGGTGTTAGGGAGTGTTCTAATTTCATTCTTTTACATGTAGCTGTCCAGTTTTCCCAGCACCACTTACTGAAGAGACTGTCTTTTCTCCATTGTATATCCTTGCCTCCTTTGTCATAGATTAGTTGACCATAGGTGTGTAGGTTTATCTCTGAGCTTTCTATCCTGTTCCATTGATCTATATTTCTGTTTTTGTGCCAACACCATATTGTCTTGATTACTGTAGCTTTGTAGTATAGTCTGAAGTCAGGGAGTCTGATTCCTCTAGCTCCGTCTTTTTCCCCTCAAGACTGCTTTGGCTATTTGGGGTCTTTGCTTTCTCCATACAAGATTTTTTGTTCTAGTTCTGTAAAAAATGCCATTGGTAATTTGATAGGGATTGCATTGAATCTGTAGATTGCTTTGGATAGTATAGTCATTTTCACAATATTGAATCTTCCAATCCCAGAACATGGTATATCTCTCCATCTGTTTGTGTCATCTTTAATTTCTTTCAACAGTGTCTTATTGTTTTCTGCATGCAGGTCTTTTGTCTCCCTAGGTAGGTTTATTCCTAGGTATTTTATTCTTTTTGTTGCAGTGGTAAATGGGAGTGTTTCCTCAACTTCTCTTTCAGATTTTTCATCATTAGTGTACATTGCAAGTGTACAATGCAAGAGATTTCTGTGCATTAATTTTGTATCCTGTTACTTTACCAAATTCACTGATTAGCTCTAGTAGTTTTCTGGTGGCATCTTTAGGATTCTCTATGTAGAGTATCATGTCATCTGCAAACAGTGACAGTTTTTACTTCTTCTTTTCCAATTGCTTTCCTATTTCTTTTTCTTCTCTGATTGCCATGGCTAGGACTTCCAAAACTATGTTGAATAATGGTGAGGGTGGACATCCTTGTCTTGTTCATGATATTAGAGGAAATGCTTTCAGTTTTTCATCATTGAGAATGATGTTTTCTGTGGGTGTGTCGTTTATGGCCTTTATTATGTTGAGGTAGGTTCCCTCTATGCCCACTTTCTGGAGAGTTTTTTTTTATCATAAATGGGTGTTGAATTTTGTCAAAAGCTTTTTCTGCATCTATTGAGATTATCATATGGTTTTTATTCTTCAGTTTGTTAATATGGTGTATCACATTGAATGATTTGTGTATATTGAAGAATCCTTGCATCCCTGGGATAAATCCCACTTGATCATGGTGTATGATCCTTTTAATGTGTTGTTGGATTC
>NC_041220.1:6744469-6757415 GCF_002837175.3 Physeter macrocephalus
CTGTGAAGCCATCTGGTCCTGGACTTTTGTTTGTTGGAAGATTTTTAATCACAGTTTCAATTTCATTACTTGTGATTTGTCTGTTCATATTTTCTATTTCTTCCTGGTTCAGTCTTGGAAGGTTATACCTTTCTACAAATTTGTCCATTTCTTCTAGGTTGTCCATTTTATTGGCATAGAGTTGCTTGTAGTAGTCTCTCACTTTGTATTTCTACAGTGTCTGCTGTAACTTCTCCTTTTTCATTTCTAATTTTATTGATTTGAGTCCTCTCCCTATTTTTCTTGATGAGTTTGCCTAATGGTTTATCAGCTTTATCTTCTCAAATAATCAGCTTTTAGTTTTATTGATCTTTGCTATTGTTTTGTTTCTATTTCATTTATTTCTGCTCTGATGTTTATGATTCCTTTCCTTCTGCTAACTTTGGGGTTTTTTTGTTCTTCTTTCTCTAATTGCTTTAGGTGTAAGTTAGGCTGTTTATTTGAGATTTTTCTTGCTTCTTGAGGTCGGATTGTATTGCTATAAACTTCCCTCTTCTAACTGCTTTTGCTGCATCCCATAGGTTTTGGATCATTGTGTTTTCATTGTCATTTGTCACTAGGTATTTTTTGATTTCCTCTTTGATTTCTTCAGTGATCTCTTGGTTATTTAGTAACATATTGCTTAGCCTCCATGTTTTTGTATTTTTTTACGTTTTTTTTCTCTGTAATTGATTTCTAATCTCATAGCATTGTGGTCAGAAAAGATGCTTGATATGATTTCAGTTTTCTTAAATGTACTGAGGCTTGATTTGTGACCCAAGATGTGATCTATCCTGGGGAATTTTCCATGCACACTTGAGAAGAAAGTGGCATATATATTTATAATTGTTATCTCTTCTTCTTGGATTGATCCCTTGATCATTACATAGTGTCCTTCCTTGTTGCTTGCAACATTCTTTATTTTAAAGTCTATTTTATCTGATATTAATATTGCTACTCCAGCTTTCTTTTGATTTCCATTTGAATGGAATATCTTTTTCCATCCCCTCACTTTCAGTCTGTATGTGTCCCTAGGTCTGAAGTGGGTCTCTTGTAGACAGCATATATATGGGTCTTGTTTTTGTATCCATTCAGCAAGCCTGAATCTTTTTGTTGGAGCATTTAATCCATTCATGTTTAAGGTAATTATCGATACATATGTTCCTTTTACCATTTTCTTAATTGTTTTTGTAGGTCCTTTTCTTCTCTTGTGTTTCTCACTTAGAGAAGTTCCTGTAGCATTTGTTGTAGAGCTGGTTTGGTGGTGCTGAATTCTCTCAGCTTTTGCTTGTCTGTAAAGCTTTTGATTTCTCCATCGAATCTGAATGAGATCCTTGCCGGGTAGAGTAATCTTGATTGTAGATTCTTCCATTTCATCATTTTAAATATGTCATGCCACTCCCTTCTGGCTTGTAGAGTTTCTGCTGAGAAATCAGCTGTTAACCTTATGGGATTTCCCTTGTAGGTTATTTGTCATTTTTCCCTTGCTGCTTTCAATAATTTTTCTTTGTGTTTAATTTTTGCCAGTTTGATTACTATGTGTCTCAGTGTGTTTCTCCTTGGGTTTATCCTTTAAGGGACTCTCTGCGCTTCCTGGACTTGGGTGGCTATTTCCTTTCCCACGTTAGGGAAGTTTTCAACTATAATCTCTTCAAATATTTTCTCGGGTCCTTTGTCTCTCTCTTCTCCTTCTAGGACCCCTATAATGCGAATGTTGTTGTGTTTAATGTTGTCCCAGAGGTCTCTTAGGCTGTCTTCATTTCTTTTCATTCTTTTTTCTTTATTCTGTTCCACAGCTGTGAATTCCACTATTCTGTCTTCCAGGTCACTTATGTGTTCTTCTGCCTCAGTTATTCTGCTATTAATTCCTTCTAGTGTATTTTTCATTTCAGTTATTGTATTTTTCATCTCTGCTTGTTCCTTAATTCTTCTAGATCTTTGTTAAACATTTCTTGGATCTTCTCGATCTTTGCCTCCATTCTTTTTCCGAGGTCCTGGATCATCCTCACTATAATTTTTCTGAATTCTTTTTCTGGAAGGTTACCTATCTCCACATCATTTAGTTGTTTTTCTGGGGTTTTATCTTGTTCCTTCATCTGGTACATAGCCCTCTGCCTTTTCATCTTGTCTGTCTTTCTGTGAATGTGGCTTTTTTTCCACAGTCTGCAGGATTATAGTTCTTCTTGCTTCTGCTGTCTGCCCTCTCTACCCTATGTCTTTTGATTGGAGCATTTAGTCCATTGACATTTAAAGTGATTATTTATAGGCACTTACTTATTGCTATTTTGTTACTTGTTTTCCGGTTGTTTTTGCAGTTCTTCTTTGTACTTTTCTTCTTCTTTTAGTCTTTTCCCTTATGGTTTGATGATTTTCTTTAATGGCAGGTTTGTAGTTCTTTCTCCCTAGTTTTTGTGTGTCTATTGTAGGCTTTTGATTTGTGGTTACTATGAGGTTTATATATGTTGACCTATAACTATATCTACTTGTTTTAAACATGTAGTCCTTTAAGTTTGATCACATTCTAAAAGATCTACATTTTTTACCTTCTCCCACATGTTTTGTGTGTTTGATATCATATTTTACATCTTCATATCTATCTATCCCTTAACTGTTTATTGTAGGTATAGGAGATTTTACAATTTTTGTCTTTTAACTTTCATACTAGCTTATGTGAGTGGTTGATCCACAGCCTTTTTATATATTTGCCTTTACCCAAGGGATTTTCCCCTTCCTCTAATTTTTTATTTCTTGCTGTAGCCTTTGCTTTTTCACTTAAAGAAGACTCTTTAACACTTCTTGTAGGATCAGTTTAGCATTGATGAATTCCTTTAGTTTTTGCTTGTCTGAGGAGTTCTTTATCTCTCCTTCAATTCTGAATGATAAACTTGCTGGGTAGAGTTTACCCTGTGCTAAGTTATAGATTTTTTTTCTTTCAGCATATTAAATGTATCATGAAACTCCTATCTAACCTGCAAAGTTTCTGCAGAAAAATCAGCTGATAGCCTTATGGGGGTTCATTTCTATATGACTTTTTGCTTTACTCTAGCAGTCTTTAAAATTCTCTTCTTAAACTTAACTTCTGTCATTTTAATTATATGTCTTGGTGTAGGTTTGTTTGGGTTCATCTTATCTGGGATGCTCTGTGTTTCCTCTACCTGCATATTTGTTTCCTTCTTCAGGTTCAGGAAGTTTTCAGCCATAATTTCACTGTATACAATTTGTACCCTTTCGTTTTCTCTTCTTCTCTAGGACCCCTATAATGGGAATGTTAGTATGCTTGATATTGTTGCAGAGTTTCCTTAAACTATTCTCATTTTTTACATTTTTCTTCTTGCTCTTCTGATTGGGTGTTTTCCATTATTCTATATTCCAGATCACTTATGTGTTCTTCTGTATCACCTAACCTGCTACTAATTCCTTCTAAGTTTATTTTTCATTTCAGTTATCTTATTCTTCAGGTCTGATTGATACTTTTTTATATTTTATAGTTCTTTGTTAAAATTCTCACTGTGTTCATCTAATCTTTTCCCACATTCAGTTACTATTCTTATTACCATTGCTTTGAACTCTTTATCAGGTAAATTATTTATTTCTGTTTCATTAAGGTTTTTTTTCAGGTTTTTTTTCCTGTTCTTTTGTTTGAAACATACTCCTCTGTCTTCTCACTTTGTTTAACTTTCTCTGTCTCTATGAAATTAGGTGAAACAGTTACTTGTCCCTGTCTTGAAGACATGTCCTGTGTAAGAGTGTCCCTATGCAGTCTATATGTGCCTAGTAGGTGGGAGAGGTGGATCTGAAGTCAGGAGTGGCTGTGTCTTCCCCTGGGATGTGCTGGCAGCTATTACCTTGGAATGAAGTGGGGTTGGAGATGGAGGGGCTAGAGCCAGAGCCAGGTGTGAGCTGCGGCTTCTCCTCTGCTCAATGGCAGTCACTGCCCTATTGGGGGTAGAGGCAGGGCCCAAGGGGATGGAGCATATGCCCTGGGGGAGCTGGGTTTCTCAAGGGTGTGAAGGCAGTCTCTGCCTTGGTTGGGGGTTTGGCCAGGATCCAAGGGCTTGGGGTTGCACTTCATGCTGGTTTTGCTTTTTCCCCTATGTGCATGCCTTGGTTAGAGGTTTGGCTGGGGCTGGAGGGGTTGGAGCTGCACCATTTAGCTAGTTCTTTTCTCTCCCAAGTGTAGCATGCACTGGCAATGGTTGCCTCCTCCCCGGTCAGGGGCAGGGCTGGGGTCGGAGTTGGCTCAGTTTCCTCCAAGTGTGCACCCTCCTGTTGGCAGCAGCAGCCTCCACCATGATGGAGAGCAGCACTAGAGCAAGAGGGGACGGAGGGGGACCCCAGTGTGGGCTGAGGTGTGTGTGCTGGGGTGATCCTGGCAAGCCAGCTAGAGCCCCAGGCAGTTTTCACTCTGCTTCCTCGGCGCTGGGACTGAGAGTGAACAAGCATGTGTCTGCACTCTTCATGAGTGGAATCTCAGTTTCCTACAGCCCTCTGGTAAGCATCACTGGTTTTCAAAACAGCCAAGGGGGCTCGTCTTCCTGGTTTTGGACCCCAGACCTGGGGTGCCTAATATGAGGCTCAAACACCTCACTTCCTAGGGAGGATCCCTGAGCCTGTGACATCCCCCTCCTGCTAGGGGTGCAGGTTCTGGCCAAATCACTTCTCTTCCTCTCCTACCAGACTCTGTGAGGATCTTTCTTTACAGCTTTGGTTGTAGAAGAGCCATCCTGCTAGTCTCCAGGTCAATTTCAGAGAGAGTTTTTCTATATGTAGTTGATGTTTTGATGTGTTTATGAGAGGAGGTGATCTCAGCATCCTCCTACTCTGTCATCTTCACCCCACCTCAACTGTCACCATTTTCTAGGCGACAGAAAGGGGAGCAGACAGAGTAAGTATCTGTGAGATGACCCGGAAATGGCCTGACTCAGATTCTTTCCTACCTCATCGGCTTGAACACAGTCAGGCAGCCTCACATGACTGTAAAACTGCCTGGGAGAATACAATAAGTCCCCTACATACGAACGAGATTCATTCCAAAAGTGTGTTGGTAAGTCCAATTTGTTCGTAAGTCCAACAAAGTTAGCCTACTCAACTAACACAATTGGCTATGTAATACTGTACTGTAATAGGTTTATAATACTTTTCACACAAATAATACATAAAAAACAAACACAAAAATTACAACATTTTTAGTCTTACAGTACAGTACCTTGAAAAGTACAGTAGTACAGCACAACAGCTGGTACACAGGGGCTGGCATGGAGTGAACAGGCAAGAAGAGTTACTGACTGGAGGAGGGGGAGGAGGTGGGAGATGGTAGAGCTGAAGGATCATCAGCAATAGGAGAGGGAGGGCAAGCTACAGTTTCACTCACACCTGACATTGATGGCACAGGTTCTGGTTCCTTGCTGGATTCAGTTCTATCTGCCCTCTTGAAAAAACGATCCAGTGATGTCTGGGTAGTACTGTACCAGCTATATCACTGCTGCTTTTATGCTTGCTTGGACATCCTGGGCTTGAAATAAAGATATTGTACTACTATATTCTACACAGTACTACACAGTAAAGTACACAGAAGCACAACCACTTGTAGAGGATGCACACGTGTGACAATGTACGCCAGACACGTGAACTAACTTATGTGATTGGACATGTGAACGCACATTTGCATCTCTGAAAGTTCTAAACTTGAAGGTTTGTATGTAGGGGACTTACTGTAGTGTGTATTTTGCAGCTGTGAAGGGATCTGTGTACCCAGGAAAATGCTGGGGGACACTATTACTAAACATAAAGAGGAGAGAAGGCTACTGGGAGACTGGCCGTCAGTCTGCCCCTCCGTACGTCCCTCCTCCCCTAGATTCCACATACTTTCTTCTTTCTATTAATACAACTCTCCCTCTCCCTACAAAAGACAACTCAAATCTCATCCTGTTTCTTCATTCAGCTCACAGTTAGGATTTCTGGGTGATATTCTGTCTTCTCCATCAGATCTGGCTATGGCCCGCCTAGTCTGGCAGACATCAAACAGGAAGGGAGCAAAACATGCAGATGCTGAGACGCTGGTGGCTCTGCACAGCTCTCCTCTGGCTATTATGTGATAGAGGAATAAATGATCTTTTATTTTAATCCACTGTATTTTTCTCCTTCTGTCACAGCAGCTTAGTTTTTACCCAAACCAGTACAGGATCTATTACAAAATCACTTGAATTTCCTATATTTATTTCAGTTGTATACTTCCCAATGACTTCTCAAAAAAGACTATGTATTTTAGCAATTTAAGATTCAGTGAAGTGGAGTCTATTTTGCTTAATCTCAGTTATCTTGTTCAATGATCCCAACAGACTCTATCATACAGAGCACAAAGAGAAGAGCAGATGGCCTGGAATATGAATCAAAGGGAATTTGGCTCTCACTGTCACTGTCATTGCCACTTCTTTTGCTTTTAAATGAGAAAAATCATTACAGTTTTTGAAAACTTCCCTACAGACTCAGTGAAACCTGGGGATGTTCTGAGGTAAGGATTAGAGGGAAATCTTCTCATCCTTGCCCACTTCTTGTCCAATCCAGTGATGAGGTCACCTGAATATTGGGCGTGGAATAATTAGGTGAGGACTGTGTATGCATCCGTTGACTTCTGCAGCTCCCACTCAACCCCTGACTCTCTAGGGACAGTTCAGACATGGGAAGTACATGACTTGTGTTGAAATAACTTTCCAGGCCCAAGATGCAGCCATCTCCACCCTGGGTGCCTCATTAGCAAACTGAAACTTAGGTGACTTTCATTTCCCTTTAGATGCTCTTCTTGACCAGAAACACAGTACATCCAGTCTGCCAATCCCTGAATGCCAAGACAACTCTGAGTTCTATAGCTGTTTCCTTGTTTCCTGTTCTTTACCCTATAAAAAGCTCCTGTCTTCTGCCCCTGCAGTGGTCTGGATGCCTGGGGACGGAGACAGTCTGCTTCATGAAGTGTTAAGTAAAGTTTGTTTGTATCACCTGCCTCGTCTCCTTTAATCATTCTTAACAAAAGTTATGTTTATTTTTTGGAAGAGTTTGTGTTTCTTGTTTCCTTGAAAGCCCTCAAATGTCTATTTTAAAATTCAGAGATCAAAATGATACAGTGACAATTCAGTTCATCAGATTGCCTGACTAAGTAATAGTCTTGTAACTAGAGTTTGATCAAATAAAACAAGTTATTTTTCATTTCAGAAACTGTCACAGAAAAAATGTTTATAAATTTATTAGTGAACCAGCATTTCCATACAGAATCTATCTCCCATGACCCTCGCATTAAACCCACCTGGAGTGGCAAGGATGGAGGGAGCGTCTATCCAGAGTCTAGTTAGAAAGCACCAAGATTCCTCTCCATGAGCAAGAAAAATCCCAAGAGAAAAAGGCCATCAAGAGCATGGACCAAAGTCTGAGAAGAATACTGAATACTGCTCTCAGAATCTCCTTTAGTTCAATCTCCATGAACCCACACCTGAGTCCTACATCAAGGGAGTTGCAATAAAAATAGACGAAAAGGAAGAAAAAAAGATCTGGGAAATGTCAAGCAAGTGTTTGGGCTTCAAATATGAGATAGGGCCAGTAGCACAGACATTGGCACCCTTCCCACCGGGCAGTGTCACCTGCTGACTGGACATCAGTGGACGTTAGTGACAATGAGGGCTGCCTTAAGATTTCTAGAGGGGCTGAGACTCAAAAGATTATGATAATTCTCCCACATAGACATGAAATAATAATAATTCCAAACTGTTAAATAAATGTAAGAAAATTTAAATAAATTATGATTTTGCTATGAAAACTAAATCAATGAATTTTTGAATAGCAAATGATTTACAAAAGTTTTCCTGATGCCTATATTTTGTTAGTGCTCTAAGCATGTGCTTGCCCGGCCCATTGGGTAAACCAGGCTGGCTTCAATAGCAGTCTCTCTGGAGGGAGAGAGCTGGACATTAGTACTCTTGGCACAGATACCATGTTGTTCAACACAAAGACCCATAAAACACAGAAGGCATCAGTGGAGACAGAGGCACAGCCAGGGCAAGCTGGGCAGCAGAGGAGAAGCCTGGCAGGTACCTCAGGTGGTCAAGAGTACTAGTTTATCCAGTACACTTGGGAACCTGCCTGAAGTCTCCCAGAACTATTTGGGAGGAATTTGTGAGGACACTAGAGTTTCTGCAGAGCAGTTAAAAGAAGAGAGGAAAATGGGTTTATAACAATTGTGATTCTATTTTTACCTCCAGGTTGATGGGATTTGGGTTGCATTCATATTTATATATACATACACACACACACACACACACGATATGTATGTGTGATAGAAGATAAAGTATATTGCAATAATTGAATCTTGGTGATACAAAGTCTTGAGGTACCATAATCAGACATCTTTGAGCATTGCTTGTATTACCAATTAATGTTATTTTCTGTTATATTCAATTTCCTATCATCTCACTTTTGTTCTTATTGCTCAGGGCAGCCAACAATATTTCTGTTCATTGTTAATCACAATTTTAGGGCATGTGCTAAAATTTCAGTTCAATTCAACAATCATATACTGAGCACTTACCATGTGCCAGGTTCAAGGTGCCAGGATCCAGAGATGATGAACACATAAGACTCTGTCTTCCTCAGCCTCACACTAAGGACATACACCAAAAAAACACGATGATTAGAGACAGTGTGGTTAAATCTAATCACATATAAATGAGGTAAATAGAAGTGCAGCAGTAAAGTAGCAGCACACGGAAAGAATACTTAATTTAGTTGGGGGATATGGAGTTTTGATGAGAAAATGTTTCTAAAAGGAGGTAGTAATTGATGGGTTCTGGAGGAAGAACAGAAGTCACCAGGCAGTTAAGTAGGAGCTGGGAACCACAGGGTTATAACAAAATCACAGAACATTTGGCCTGGTGAGAAACTGAATGTGCTTTGGTGAAATTGAAGCGGAAGCTTCAATGTTTGGACATTTAGGGAGGTAAGCCTGGAAGAGTATCAGACATTTGAACTAATTCTGTAGGTCTGAGAAGCAAGCTAGGAAATGAAGGGAATGAATAGCAATAATGGGATTTGCATGTGAGGAACTTCACCTGGCAGCTGTTTGGAAGGCACTAGGAACGATCTAAGGTGCTCTTAGCGATGACTAACCAACACATGACAGGGTTTCGAGGAAGGCTTTGACACTGAGGTAGGAAGATAGGAATGATATCTTTCAGAGGTAATCTTTGGGGGAAAGGGGCAAATTAAGATAATGCTCATTTTTTTTAGTAACTGGTGGTTCCAATTCCTGAGACAAGGAAAACTCAAAGAAAAAGAAGATTTGGATTTGTGTTCAAGGCGAAGGCAGGGGTAGCTGTCATGGAAGGTGGAATTGCAATGATGTGAGAGGCCCATGTTGAGGTGCTGTGAGGCTCTTACAAAGGGGTCTAAAGAGAAGAATTCCAGGATGGAGAGAGAGATTTTATAACTGACCTTGTTGTATTTCACATAGATTATCTTACACACTGCATTTAATCATCCCTCATCAAAATGTAACCTTTCCTTACTCCTTGTTCTATTGAGCACAAAACACCTTATCATGCTTTTATAACACATAATGTAAGTAAGTTACATATAAGCAAGAACCAAGTAAATGGTTTCATGATAAAAGAGACAGTTTTATCTAACTCAAAAAGAAACATGCACCCCAATGTTCATTGCAGCACTATTTACAATAGCCAAGACATGGAAGCAACCTAAATGTCCATCGACAGAGGAATGGATAAAGAAGATGTGGTACATATACAAAATGGAATACTACTCTGCCATAAAAAAGAATGAAATAATGCCATTTGCAGCAACATGGATGGACCTAGAGATTATCATATTAAGTGAAGTCAGTCAGACACAGAAAGACAAATATCATATGATATCACTTACATGTGGAATCTAAAAAAAATGATACAAATGAACTTATTTACAAAACAGAAATAGACTCACAGGCATACAAAACAAAGTTATGGCTACCAAAGGATATAGTAGGAGGAGGGGGAAGAGATAAATTAAGAGTTGGGGATTAATACATACACACTATTATATATAAAATAGATAAACAACAAGGACCTACTACATAGCGCAAGGAACTATACTCAATATCTTGTAATAACCTACAGTGAAAAAGAATCTAAAAAAGAATATTTATATGTATATATATATATATAACTGAATCACTTTGCTGTACACTTGAAAATAACACAACATTGCAAATTAACTATACTTCAATTTTAAAAAATGAGATAAGTACAGACACAAAGAGATAAAAAAAAAAGGAGTCAGTTTTAGAAATTAAAAATGCAAAGGCAGGAGACCTGGGAAGATGGCGGAAGAGTAAGACGCGGAGATCACCTTCCTCCTCACAGATACATCAGAAATACGTCTACACGTGGAACTGCTCCTACAGAACACCCACTGAACACTGGCAGAAGACCTCAGACCTCCCAAAAGGCAAGAAACACCCCACGTGCCTGGGTAGGATAAAAGAAAAAAGAATAAACAGAGACAAAAGAATAGGAACGGGACCCGCACCAGTGGGAGGGAGCCGTGAAGGAGGAAAGGTTCCCACACACTAGAAGCCCCTTCGCGGGCGGAGACTGTGGGTGGCGGAGGGGGAAGCTTCGGAGCCGCGGAGGAGAGCGCAGCAGCGGGGTGCGGAGGGCAAAGCGGAGAGATGCCCGCACGGAGGATCGGTGCCGCCCGGCACTCACCAGGCCGAGAGGCTTGTCTGCTCACCCACCGGGGCGGGCGGGGCTAAAAAGAATGAAATAATGCCATTTGCAGCAACATGGATGGACCTAGAGATTATCATATTAAGTGAAGTCAGTCAGACACAGAAAGACAAATATCATATGATATCACTTACATGTGGAATCTAAAAAAAATGATACAAATGAACTTATTTACAAAACAGAAATAGACTCACAGGCATACAAAACAAAGTTATGGCTACCAAAGGATATAGTAGGAGGAGGGGGAAGAGATAAATTAAGAGTTGGGGATTAATACATACACACTATTATATATAAAATAGATAAACAACAAGGACCTACTACATAGCGCAAGGAACTATACTCAATATCTTGTAATAACCTACAGTGAAAAAGAATCTAAAAAAGAATATTTATATGTATATATATATATATAACTGAATCACTTTGCTGTACACTTGAAAATAACACAACATTGCAAATTAACTATACTTCAATTTTAAAAAATGAGATAAGTACAGACACAAAGAGATAAAAAAAAAAGGAGTCAGTTTTAGAAATTAAAAATGCAAAGGCAGGAGACCTGGGAAGATGGCGGAAGAGTAAGACGCGGAGATCACCTTCCTCCTCACAGATACATCAGAGATACGTAAGGCAGGAGACCTGGGAAGATGGCGGAAGAGTAAGACGCGGAGATCACCTTCCTCCTCACAGATACATCAGAAATACGTCTACACGTGGAACTGCTCCTACAGAACACCCACTGAACACTGGCAGAAGACCTCAGACCTCCCAAAAGGCAAGAAACACCCCACGTGCCTGGGTAGGATAAAAGAAAAAAGAATAAACAGAGACAAAAGAATAGGAACGGGACCCGCACCAGTGGGAGGGAGCCGTGAAGGAGGAAAGGTTCCCACACACTAGAAGCCCCTTCGCGGGCGGAGACTGTGGGTGGCGGAGGGGGAAGCTTCGGAGCCGCGGAGGAGAGCGCAGCAGCGGGGTGCGGAGGGCAAAGCGGAGAGATGCCCGCACGGAGGATCGGTGCCGCCCGGCACTCACCAGGCCGAGAGGCTTGTCTGCTCACCCACCGGGGCGGGCGGGGCTGGGAGCTGAGGCTCGGGCTTCGGTTGGAAGCCGGGAGAGGACTGGGCTTGGCGGCGTGAACACAGCCTGAAGGGGTTAATGCGCCACGGCTGGCCGGGAGGGAGTCCGGGAGAAGTCTGGAGCTGCCGAAGAGGCAAGAGACCTTTTCTTCCCTCTTTGCTTCCTGGTGCGCGAGGAGAGGGGTTTAAGCGCGCCGCTTAAAGGAGCTCCAGAGACGGGCGCGGAGCTGCCGAAGAGACAGGAGACTTTTTCTTGCCTGTTTGTTTCCTGGTGCGAGAGGAGAGGGGATTAAGTGCACCGCGTAAAGGCGCTCCAGAGACGGGCGCGAGCCGTGGCTATCAGCGCGGACACCAGAGACGGGTGTGGGACGCTAGGGCTGCTGCTGCCGCCACCAAGAACCCTGTGTGCGAGCACAGGTCACTCTCCACACTGCCCCTCCCGGGAGCTCGTGCAGCCCGCCACTGCCGGGGTCCTGGGATCCAGGGACAGCTTCCCTGGGAGAACGCGCGGTGCGCCTCGGGCTGGTGCAACGTCACGCACGGCGCGCCTCAGGCTGGTGCTACGTCATGCCGGCCTCTGCCGCCGCAGGCTCGCCCTGCGTCCGTGCCCCTCCCTCCCCCCGGCCTGAGTGAGCCAGAGCCCCCGAATCAGCTGCTGCTTTAACCCCGTCCTGTCTGAGCGAAGAGCAGACACCCTCGGACCTACGCGCAGAGGCGGGGCCAAGTCCAAAGCTGAACCCCAGGAGCTGTGCAAACAAAGAGGAGAGGGGGAGGTCTCTCCCAGCAGCCTCAGAAGCAGCGGATTAAAGGCTGTGCGAACAAAGAGGAGAGGGGGAGGTCTCTCCCAGCAGCCTCAGAAGCAGCGGATTAAAGCTCCACAATCAACTTGAAGTGCCCTGCATCTGTGGCAGTGAATCATCCCAAGTTGAGGAGGTGGACTTTGGGAGCGAGATATATTATTATTTTCCCCTTTTTTTATTTTTGTGAGTGTGTGTGTGTGCTGCTGTGTGAGATTTTGTCTGTATAGCTTTGCTTTCACCATTTGTCCTAGGGTTAGTCCAACCCATTTTTTTGTTTTTT
>NC_041220.1:6757707-6758136 GCF_002837175.3 Physeter macrocephalus
TCTTTCTTCCTTCCTTCCTTCCTTCCTTCCTTCCTTCCTTCCTTCCTTTCTTTCTTTCCTTTCTATTTTTTCTCCCTTTTATTTGGAGCCGTGTGGATTAAATGCTCTTGGCACTCCAGCCAGGCGTCAGGGCTGTGTCTCTGAGGTGGGAGAATCAACTTCAGGACACTGGTCCACAAGAAACCTCCCAGCTCCACGCAATATCAAACGGCGAAAATCTCCCAGAGATCTCCATCTCAACACCAAGACCCAGCTTCACTCAACGACCAGCAACATACAGTGCTGGACACCCTATGCCAGACAAATAGCAAGATAGGACTACAGCCCCATCCATTAGCAGACAGGCTGCCTAAAATCATAATAAGGCTACCGACATCCCAAAACACACTACAAGACGTGGACCTGCCCACCAGAAAGACAAGATCCAGC
>NC_041220.1:6765705-6766750 GCF_002837175.3 Physeter macrocephalus
GGGGCCAAGTCCAAAGCTGAACCCCAGGAGCTGTGCAAACAAAGAGGAGAGGGGGAGGTCTCTCCCAGCAGCCTCAGAAGCAGCGGATTAAAGCTCCACAATCAACTTGAAGTGCCCTGCATCTGTGGCAGTGAATCATCCCAAGTTGAGGAGGTGGACTTTGGGAGCGAGATATATTATTATTTTCCCCTTTTTTTATTTTTGTGAGTGTGTGTGTGTGCTGCTGTGTGAGATTTTGTCTGTATAGCTTTGCTTTCACCATTTGTCCTAGGGTTCTGACCAACCCGTTTTTTTAATAAAATTTTTATTCTTAATAATTATTTTTTATTTTAATAACTTTATTTTATCCTAATTTATTTTATCTTCTTCCTTTCTTTCTTCCTTTCTTTCTTCCTTCCTTTCTTCCCTCCTTTCTTCTTTCCTTTCTTCCTTCGTTCATTCCTTCCTTCCTCCCTTTCACGGCGAAAATCTCCCAGAGATCTCCATCTCAACACCAAGACCCAGCTTCACTCAACGACCAGCAACATACAGTGCTGGACACCCTATGCCAGACAAATAGCAAGATAGGACTACAGCCCCATCCATTAGCAGACAGGCTGCCTAAAATCATAATAAGGCTACCGACATCCCAAAACACACTACAAGACGTGGACCTGCCCACCAGAAAGACAAGATCCAGCCTCATCCACCAGAACATAGGCACTAGTCCCCCCAACCAGGAAACCTACTAAACCAACCTTAGCCACTGGGGACAGTCACCAAAAACAACAGGAACTACAAACCTGCAGCCTGCAAAAGGGAGACCCCAAACACAGTAAGCAAAATGAAAAGGCAGAAAAAAAAACAGCAGATGAAGGAGCAAGGTAAAAACCCACCAGACCTAACAAATGAAGAGGAAATAGGCAGTCTACCTGAAAAAGAATTCAGAATAATGATAGTAAAGATGATCCAAAATCTTGGAAATAGAAGAGACAAAATGCAGAAACATTTAACAGGACCTAGAAGAAATCAAGAGGAAGCAAGCAATGATGAGCAACACAATAAA
>NC_041220.1:6767715-6769799 GCF_002837175.3 Physeter macrocephalus
AAATGATACATTACACAAGATGGACTTAATTGATATTTATAGGACATTCCATCCAAAAACAACAGAATACACATTTTTCTCAAGTGCTCATGGAACATTATCCAGGATAGATCATATATTGGGTCACAAATCTAGCCTTGGTAAATTTAAGAAAATTAAAATCATATCAAGTATCTTTTCCGACCACAATGCTATGAGCATAGATATCAATTACAGGAAAAGATCTGTAAAAAATACAAACACATGGAGGCTAAACCATACACTACTTAATAACAAAGTGATCACTGAAGAAATCAAAGAGGAAATCAAAAAATACTTAGAAACAAATGACAATGGAGACACGACGACCCAAAACCTATGGGATGCAGCAAAAGCAGTTCTAAGAGGGAAGTTTATAGCAATACAATCCTACCTTAAGAAACAGGAAACATCTCGAACAAACAATCTAACCTTGCATCTAAAGCAATTAGAGAAAGTAGAATAAAAACACCCCAAGTTTAGCAGAAGGAAAGAAATCATAAAGATCAGATCAGAAATAAATGAAAAAGAAATGAAGGAAACAATAGCAAAGATCAATAAAACTAAAAGCTGGTTCTTTGAGAAGATAAATAAAATTGATAAACCATTAGCCAGACTCATCAAGAATAAAAGGGAGAAGACTCAAATCAATAGAATTAGAAATGAAAAAGGAGACGTAACAACTGACACTGCAGAAATACAAAAGATTATGAGAGATTACTACAAACAACTGTATGCCAATAAAATGGACAACCTGGAAGAAATGGACAAATTCTTAGAAATGCACAAGCTGCCGAGACTGAACCAGGAAGAAATAGAAAATATGAACAGACCAATCACAAGCACTGAAATTGAAACTGTGATTAAAAATCTTCCAACAAACAAAAGCCCAGGACCAGACGGCTTCACAGGCGAATTCTATCAAACATTTAGAGAAGAGCTAACACCTATCCTTCTCAAACTCTTCCAAAAGATAGCAGAGGGAGGAACACTCCCAAACTCATTCTATGAGGCCACCATCACCCTGATACCAAAACCAGACAAAGACGTCACAAAGAAAGAAAACTACAGGCCAATATCACTGATGAACATAGATGCAAAAATCCTCAACAAAATACTAGCAAACAGAATCCAACAGCACATTAAAAGGATCATACACCATGATCAAGTGAGGTGTATTCTGGGAATGCAAGGATTCTTCAATATACACAAATCAAACAACGTGATACACCATAGCAACAAACTGAAGGAGAAAAACCATATGATCATCTCAATAGATGCAGAGAAAGCTTTTGACAAAATTCAACACCCATTTATGATAAAAACCCTGCAGAAAGTAGGCATAGAGGGAACTTTCCTCAACATAATAAAGGCCATATATGACAAACCCACAGCCAACAAAGTTCTCAATGGTGAAGAACTGAAACCATTTCCACTAAGATCAGGAACAAGACAAGGTTGCCCACTCTCACCACTCTTATTCAACATAGTTTTGGAAGTTCTAGCCACAGCAATCAGAGAAAAAAAAAAAAAACAAATAAAAGGAATCCAAATAGGAAAAGAAGAAGTAAAGCTGTCACTATTTGCAGATGACATGATATTATACATAGAGAATCCTAAGGATGCTACCAGAAAACCACTAGAGCTAATCAATGAATTTGGTAAAGTAGCAGGATACAAAATTAATGCACAGAAATCTCTGGCATTCTTATACACTAATGATGAAAAATCTGAGAGTGAAATTAAGAAAACACTCCCATTTACCACGGCAACAAAAAGAATAAAATATCTAGGAATAAACCTACCTAAGGAGACAAAAGACTTGTATGCAGAAAACTATAAGACACTGATGAAAGAAATTAAAGATGATACAAATAGGTGGAGAAATATACCATGTTCTTGGATTGGAAGAATCAACATTGTGAAAATGACTCTACTACCCAAAGCAATCTACAGATTCAATGCAATCCCTATCAAACTACCACTAGCATTTTTTACAGAACTAGAAAAAAAAATTTCACAATTTGTATGGAAACACAAAAGACCCCAAATAGCAAAAGCAATCT
>NC_041220.1:6770225-6774970 GCF_002837175.3 Physeter macrocephalus
ATATGGGAACATATGTATATGTATAACTGATTCACTTTGTTGTAAAGCAGAAACTAACACACCATTGTAAAACAGCTATACTCCAATAAAGATGTTAAAAATAAATAAATAAATAGATGATTCCATCCCCAGCCATTTGAATCCTCATGAGCTGAGGTTTCAGATATCAGTCATGGAGTAGAGACAAGCCATCTCCTCTGTACTGTTTGAATTGCTGACCCACAAAATCTGGGCACATATTAAAATTTTTGTTTATTTCACCATTAAAAAAAATGCAAAGGCAATGGCTGCGAATGAATCCTCCAATATACGTATATATATATAATCCTCCATGTATGAACACAATATTTTCTTAAGAAAATTATTTTGAACAATTCTATGCATTTCTCTCGTTGAAGGGCAGTGTGGGATTGAGGCTAAGGGCATATTTTCTGGAATGAACTGTGTGTTTAACACCTAGTTCTGCCTCTCCTGAGCTGTGTGATCTTGAATACTTCACTTAAGCTCTCTGGGCTTCTGCAATCTCATGTAGAATGAAGATGATAACTTGGAGATAACATACCACACAGGATTTTTGTAAGAACTAAATGGGATATTACAAGGTATGACTTTTAAAAGAGAGCCTGGCATATGAGAGTGTTCAATAAGCATTGTCTATTATTATCTTAGATGAAAGTATTTGTTGTTATTCTTTCAACATAAGTTTACCCAGAATGGTGAAGAATGGTCTCAAACTTCTATTTATATCTATATCAAATGAACCCAAAGTTGGTACATGACCTAAGTAGAAATTGTGCTCCCTTCAAAAGGGGTTGGATACAAGGTGAATACTCAGGTCTTTCTTCAAAGGAAAATTAAAGCACATTCAATATTTTTAAAAATATATGTAGTTTGGAGGAAATTTAACTGTTTGACATTGTTTACAATAATCAACCAGTTAATAGCTTCATCATAATAATGCAGATGCAATCCTAGTTTTAGTAAACCGACTGTGCAAAGGACAAAAGGGGGAAATTATAAAAGGTGAAAACCGAAACAAATGCAAGTAATAAGACATAATTGTAAAAAACAGAGGGCTCTATCTTCTGGGGGGCTTTCCTGTGATGATTCTGAGGCACAGCAAACGAGCTTGGAGGGTCAGCTCCCTAAGCAGAGGAAAGGATGCAGGAAGAAACCTGCAGCATCAGAAGGAAGGGAAATTTCAGGGAAAGAGAGGATTCAAAAATAAAGTATCTCACATCAGAAGTTTCAAATCAAAACCAGAGAAAGAGTACCCTTGCCCCTTCTCCCCCACCAAAAATAATCCCATTTGTATATCTTCTGTTAAAGGAAAGAAATAAGAGTTGTGCAGAGATGATTAAGAAGCTGTATCACCCCCTGTTATGTGATGATCAGTTCAGCTTCTGGACTGTAAAAATGACCTAATTCTTTCTCTTAACTTTCTAGATATTTATACGCCTTCTTCTGAATAGTCAACAATTCATTTTTAAAGTTTATGTCTTAGATTATAATTTTCTTGAAATAAACATTTTGTTGAATATTATGTATAACAAGTGCAACAAAGCATCCTCTGACAAAGTTTTTCTTCCTTCATACATAGATAGTATGCATTTGGTAATTCATTCCTGAGGAAGCTTTACTAAAAATAGTATGAAAGATAAAAGTGACAAGTTATAATGTGGAGGATATGGAAGGGTGAAAACCTAAGAGGACACTAAAAGCATATTTCAATCTATTAATATAGCTTCCTATATAAGACACAACAATTAGATACATCTTTTGCAGAAAACAGAAGAAAAAAAATTCCCCCATGTAGTACACTTAGCTCTCAGAAAACCACCCACAGTTCTCAATTTGGAAATTTATCCTTAGGGTTTTTTGCCAGAAATAATTTATCCTTCTCCATGGTCATGTGTTCAAAGAAATCTTTCTCTTTTTTTCCCTCTAATTTAGAGGCAGTTTAATACTTGTGAGCCCTAGCCCTGACTTAGCCTATGTTCTGATGTATTTTTCCAATGGCAAAATTCAAATTCGGCATTCACTATCTTTGGCCTCACAGAAAATTGGTCTAAGTGGATTCCAGGAATGTTGGCTGAAGAAGACTTTGACACGGAGACAGCCACGCTGCCAGGTGTATGCCCTCAGGATGACAGACAAGGTCAAATTCAGATTCCAAACTTGCGGGAGAGACAAGAGATTAAGAAGAGCTGAGGTCACACATCCATCTCTGGTCCATCCAACTGTAGCCAGGCTTGGGGCTGGAGGGAGAAGAACAGGGTCACATACTAAAAACACAGTAGCTTTCAGGGAAGCATGGCAGTGGGCTGAGGGGAAACTCCAACATTATCCACTCCAAATTCTAATCAGGGCTTATTCACCAACAGGATTAAAAGCAATCAGGGCAAGAAATTGTTTGGAAGAGATATCCATGGGATATGATCTAAAAAAAAAACAACAAAAAAATGAGTAGTCGAGTTGATCTCCAGGCTGGAGGATTTAGTATTGTGACAACAAACAACAAAAGAGAAAACCCAAAGGTATCTTGGCTACAGCTAGAAAGCTTAATCTCTTTTTTTAAACATCTTTATTGCAGTATAATTGATTTATAATGTTGTGTTAGTTTCTGCAGTATAACAAAGTTAATCAGCTACATGTATACATATATCCCAATATACCCTCTCTCTTGCGGTCTCCTTCCCACACGGAGCTGATCTCCCTGTGCTATGCAGCTGCTTCCCACTAGTTATCTATTTTACATTTGGTAGTGTATATATGTCCATGCCACTCTCTCACTTCGTCCCAGCTTACCCTTCCCCTTCCCCGTGTCCTCAAGTCCATTCTCTACGTCTGTGTCTTTATTCTCGTCCTGTCCCTAGGTTCTTCAGAACCTTTTCTTTTTATGGCTGAGTATATTCCATTGTATATATGTGCCACATCTTCTTTATCCATTCATCTGCGATGGGCATTTATGTTGCTTCCATGACCTGGCTATTGTAAATACTGCTGCAATGAACATTGGGGTGCATGTGTCTTTTTGAATTATGGTTTTCTCCGGGTATATGCCCAGTAGTGGGATTGCTGGGTCATATGGTAATTCTATTTTTAATTTTTTAAGGAACCTCCATACTGTTCTCCATAGTAGCTGTATCAATTTACCTTCCCACCACCAGTGCAAGAGGGTTCCCTTTTCTCCACACCCTCTCCAGCATTTGTTGTTTGTAGATTTTCTGATGATGCCCATTCTAACTGGTGTGAGATGATACCTCACTGTAGTTTTAATTTGCACTTCTCTAATAATTAGTGATGTTGAGAAGATTTTCATGTGTTTCTTGGCCATCTGTATATCTTCTTTGGAGAAATGTCTATTTAGGTCTACTGTCAATTTTGAGATTGGGTTGTTTGCTTTTTTGATATTGAGCTGCATGAGCTGCTTGTATATATTGGAGATTAACCTTTGTCAATTGCTTTGTCTGCAAATATTTTCTCCCATTCTTAGGGTTGTCTTTTTGTCTTGTTTATGGTTTCCTTCACTGTGCAAAAGCTTTTAAGTTTCATTATGTCCCATTTGTTAATTTTTATTTTTATTTCCATTTCTCTAGGAAGTGGGTCAAAAAGGATCTTGCTCTGATTTATGTCATAGAGTGTTCTGCCTATGTTTTCCTCTAAGAGATTGATAGTGTCTGGCCTTAAATTTAAGTTTTTAATCCATTTTGAGTTTATTTTTGTGTATGGTGTTGGGAAGTTGTTCTAATTTCATTCATTTACATGTAGCTGTCCAGTTTTCCCAGCAACACTTATTGAAGAGGCTGTCTGTTCTCCATTGTATATTCTTTCCTCTTTATCAAAGATAAGGTGACCATATGTGCGTGGGTTTATCTCTCAGTGGTTTTCTCCGGGTATATGCCCAGTAGTGGGATTGCTGGGTCATATGGTAATTCTATTTTTAATTTTTTAAGGAACCTCCATACTGTTCTCCATAGTAGCTGTATCAATTTACCTTCCCACCACCAGTGCAAGAGGGTTCCCTTTTCTCCACACCCTCTCCAGCATTTGTTGTTTGTAGATTTTCTGATGATGCCCATTCTAACTGGTGTGAGATGATACCTCACTGTAGTTTTAATTTGCACTTCTCTAATAATTAGTGATGTTGAGAAGATTTTCATGTGTTTCTTGGCCATCTGTATATCTTCTTTGGAGAAATGTCTATTTAGGTCTACTGTCAATTTTGAGATTGGGTTGTTTGCTTTTTTGATATTGAGCTGCATGAGCTGCTTGTATATATTGGAGATTAACCTTTGTCAATTGCTTTGTCTGCAAATATTTTCTCCCATTCTTAGGGTTGTCTTTTTGTCTTGTTTATGGTTTCCTTCACTGTGCAAAAGCTTTTAAGTTTCATTATGTCCCATTTGTTAATTTTTATTTTTATTTCCATTTCTCTAGGAAGTGGGTCAAAAAGGATCTTGCTCTGATTTATGTCATAGAGTGTTCTGCCTATGTTTTCCTCTAAGAGTTTGATAGTGTCTGGCCTTACATTTAGGTCTTTAACCCATTTTGAGTTTATTCTTGTGTGTGGTGTTAGGGAGTGTTCTAATTTCATACTTTTACATGTAGCTGTCCAGTTTTCCCAGCACCACTTATTGAAGAGGCTGTCTTTTCTCCACTGTATATCCTTCCCTCCTTTATCAAAGAAAAGGTGACCATATGTGTGTGGGTTTATCTCTGGGCTTTCTATCCTGTTCCACTGA
>NC_041220.1:6775268-6776774 GCF_002837175.3 Physeter macrocephalus
CTGTGCATTCATTTTGTATCCTGCAACTTTACCAAATTCATTGATTAGCTCTAGTAGTTTTCTGGTAGCATCTTTAGGATTATCTATGTATAGTATTATATCATCTGCAAACAATGACAGTTTTACTTCTTCTTTTCCATTTGGATTCCTTTATTTCTTTTTCTTCTCTGATTGCTGTGGCCAAAACTTCCAAAACTATGTTGAATAATAGTGGTGAGAGTGGGCATCCTTGTCTTCTTCTGATCTTAGAGGAAATGGCTTCAGTTTTTCATCTTTGAGAATGATGTTGGCTGTGGGTTTGTCATATATGACCTTTATTATGTTGAGGTAGGTTCCCTCTATGCCTACTTTCTGAAGAGTTTTTAATCATAAATGGGTGTTGAATTTTGTCAAAAGTTTTTTTTTCTGCATCTATTGAGATGATCATGTGGTTTTTCTCCTTCAATTTGTTAATATGGTGTATCACATTGATTGATTTGCATATACTGAAGAATCTTTGCATTCCTGGGATAAACCCCACTTGATCACACTGTATGATCCTTTTAACGTGCTGTTGGATTGTGTTTGCTAGCATTTTGTTGAGGATTTTTGCATCTATGTTCATCAGTGATATTGGCCTGTAGTGTGTGTGTGTGTGTGACATCTTTGTCTGGTTTTGGTATCAGGGTGATGGTGGCCTCATAGAATGAGTTTGGGATTGTTCCTCCATCTGCTATATTTTGGAAGAGTTTGAGAAGGATAGGTGTTAGCTCTTCTGTAAATGTTTGATAGAATTTTCCTGTGAAGCCATCTGGTCCTGGGGTTTGTTTTTTTTTGTTTTTGTTTTTGTTTTTTTTTGTGGTACGCAGGCCTCTCACTGTTGTGGCCTCTCCCATTGCAGAGCACAGGCTCCGGGCACACAGGCTTAGCGGCCGGGTTGTGGCCTCTCCCATTGCAGAGCACAGGCTCCGGACACACAGGCTTAGCGGCCGTGGCTCACGGGCCCAGCCGCTCCACGGCACGCGGGATCCTCCCGGACCGGGGCACGAACCCGTGTCCCCTGCATCGGCAGGCGGACTCTCAACCACTGCGCCACCAGGGAAGCCCCCTGGGTTTTTTTTGTTGGAAGATTTTAAATCTCAGTTTCAATTTCAGTGCTTGTGATTGGTCTGTTTATATTTTCTGTTTCTTCCTGGTTCAGTCTCAGAAGGTTGTGCTTTTCTAAGAATTTGTCCATTTCTTCCAGGTTGTCCATTGTTTTGGCATATAGTTGCTGGTAGTCATCTCTCATGATCCTTTCTATCGTTTCCTTCATTTCTTTTTCATTTATTTCTTATCTGATCTTTATGACTTCTTTCCTTCTGCTAACTTGGGGTTGTTTTTTCTATTGATTTGAGTCTTCTCCCTTTTTTTTCTTGATGAGTCTGGCTACTGGTTTATCAATTTTGTTTATGTTCTCAATGAAACAGCTTTTAGTTTTATTGATCTTTGCTATCGTTTCCTTCATTTCTTTTTCATTTATTTCTT
>NC_041220.1:6777789-6785094 GCF_002837175.3 Physeter macrocephalus
TTATATTTAATTTTTGATAATTTGATTAATATGTGTCTTGGTGTTTTTCTCCTTGGATTTATCCTGTATGGGACTCTCTGTGCTTCCTGGACTTGATTGACTATGTCCTTTCCCATATTAGGGAATTTTTCAACTATAATCTCTTCAAATATTTTCTCAGTCCCTTTCTTTTCCTCTTCTTCTTCTGGGACCACAATAATTTGAATGTTGGTGTGTTTAATATTGTCCCAGACGTCTCTGAGACTGGCCTCAATTCTTTTCATTCTTTTTTCTTTATTCTGCTCTGCAGTAATTATTTCCACTATTTTGTCTTCCTGGTCACTTATCCGTTCTTGTGCCTCAGTTATTCTGCTATTGATTCCTTCTAGTGCAGTTTTCACTTCAGTTATTGTATTTTTCATCTCTGTTTGTTTGTTCTTTAATTCTTCTAGGTCTTTGTGAAACATTTCTTGCATCTTCCCTGGTCACTTATCCGTTCTTCTGCCTCAGTTATTCTGCTATTGATCCCTTCTAGAGAATTTTAAATTTCATTTATTGTGTTGTTCATCACTGTTTGATTGCTCTTTAGTTCTTCTAGTTCCTTGTGAAACGTTTCTTGTATTTTCTCCATTCTATTTCCAAGATTTTGGATCATGTTTACTATCATTACTCTGAATTCTTTTTCAGGTACACTGCCTATTTCCTCTTCATTTGTTTGGTCTGGTGAGTTGTTACCTTGCTCCTTCAATTGCTGCATATTTCTCTGTCTTTTCATATCGTTTAACTTACTGTGTTTGGGGTCTCCTTTTCACAGTCTGCAGGTTCGTAGTTCCTGTTGTTTTTGGTGTCTGCCCCCCATGGGTGAGGTTGGTTCAGTGATTTGTGTAATCTTCCTAGAGGAAGGGTCTGGTGCCTGTGTTCTGGTGGGTGAGGTTGGATCTTGTCTTTCTGGTGGGCAGAGCTGTGGTTGGTCGTGTGTTTTGGGGTGTCTGTGAACTTAGTATGATTTTAGGCAGCCTCTCTGCTAATGGGTTGGGTTGTCTTCCTGTCTTGCTGTTTGTTTGGCATGGGGTGTCCAGCAGTGGAGTTTTCTGGCATTGGGTGGAGCTGAGTCTTAGCTTTGAGACAGAGGTCTCTGGGAGAGCTCTTGCTGATTGTTATTACATGGGGCCCTGAGGTCTCTGGTCATCCAAAGTCCTGATCTCGGCTCTCCCACCTCAGAGGCTCAGACCTGACACCAGGCTGGAGCACCAAGACCCTGTCCGCCACATGGCTCAGAAGAAAAGTGAGAAAAAAAGAAAGAAAAAAAAATTTTTTTAATAATAAATAAAAAATTATTAAAATAAAAAGATTTTTAAAAATCATAATAATAAAAAAGAAGTGAGCAACAAAACCAATAAACAAATCCAGCAATGATAACAAGTGCTAAATGCTAAACTAAGATAAACATATAAATATCAGAAACAAATCAGTTGCAGACAGTAAATCCCAAGTCTACATTTGCTACCAAAGTCCCCCTCCTCAATTTGGGATGATTCGTTGTCTATTCAGGTATTCCACAGATGCAGGTACATCAGGTTGATGGTGGAGCTTTAATCCACTGCTCCTGAGGCCGTTGGGAGAGATTTCCCTTTCTCTTCTTTGTTCACACAGCTCCCGGGGTTCAGCTTTGGATTTGGCCCCGCCTCTGGGTACAGGTCGCCTGAGGGCATCTGTTCTTCGCTCAGACAGGACAGGGTTAAGGGAGCCGCTGATTCGGGGGCTCTGGCTCAGGCCGGGGGGAGGGAGGGCTACGGGAGTGCCGTGTGTTCTCCGGGGAAGTTGTCCCTGGATCCCGGGACCCTGGTGGTGGCGGGCCGCACAGGCTCCCGGGAGGGGAGGGGTGGACGGTGACCTGTGCTCGCACACAGGCCTCTTGGTGGTGGCAGCAGAGGCCTTAGCATCTCATGCCTGTCTCTGGGGTCCGCGCTGATAGCCGCGGCTTGCGCTCGTCTCTGGAGCTCATTTAGGCGGCATCCGCTTTGCCCTCCGCATCCCTGTGGCTGCGCTCTCCTCCGCGGCTCCGAAGCTCCCCCCTCCGCCACCCGCAGTCTCCGCCCGCGAAGGGGCTCCTAGTGTGTGGAAACCTTTCCTCCTTCACGGCTCCTTCCCGCTGGTTCAGGGCCCGTCCCTATTCTTTTGTCTCTGTTTTTTCTTTTTACTTTGCCCTCCCCAGGTACGTGGGGAGTTTCTTGCCTTTTGGGAAGTCTGACGTCTTCTGCCAGCATTCAGTAGGTGTCCCGTAGGATTTGTTCCACATGTAGATGTATTTTTGATGTATTTGTGGGGAGGAAGGTGATCTCCACGTCTTACTCCTCCACCATCTTGAAGGTTCCCCCAGAAAGCTTAATCTGAAGCCAGTGTCAAAGACAGCCAGGATCACTTAGATGACACCGTTTCTTTCACAAGCCACTGAAAGAGAAAGACAAGAGTTTCAAATAAGTATGTTCTTCCTGTGAGTTTTTCTGTGCTTTTCTAAGTATGATGCATGTACACATGGCCAAAACAAGATTCCATGGTTAGCTTTTTCTGTATCCAATCTTTCACACACGTGTGGAACTAAATATAAGATGCTACCAAAAAGTTACATAATCCTAAATGCTTTGCTCTTAATGGCAGATCTGTTGTAATAATAGCATAAGTTTTGTTTTTAATAAAGATGTTTGCTGCATTTAGTTGCAATGTTACCTTCTTTTTAATAATCATAAGTAATAAAAAGAAGAAAGGGAATATTTTGTGCTTAACCAATACTTTTCAATAAACATTTTTAGCATGTAAAAATATATAATAATATAGATAAGCTTATTCTAAAATTTATATTGAATGGTACAGGCCTAGCACAGCTAACTCAACCTTGAAAAAGAAGAATATTGTGGAATTATTCTCTCTAACTTATACTAAGGCTAACTGATAGCTGCAGTAACCAAGACAGTGTGGTTCTGGTGAAGGGATAAGCATTGAGATCAATGGAACAGAATATAGAATCCAGAAATGGACCTACACGAATAAACCCCACTATCTTTGAAAAATGTGCAAAAGTAATTCAGTGGAGGAAGGACAGTCTTTTTTTTAAATTAAATTTTATTGGAGTATAGTTGCTTACAATGTTTTGTTAGTTCCTACTGTACAGCAAAGTGAATCAGCTATACATATACATATGTCCCCTCTTTTTTGGATTTCTTTCCCATTTAGGTCACCACAGAGCATTGAGTAGAGTTCCCTGTGCTATGCAGTAGGTTCTCATTAGTTATCTAATTTATGCATAGTATCAATAGTGTATATATGTCAATCCAGTCTCCCAAGTCATCCCAAGGATAGTCTTTTATAAAAAACAGTGCTGGAACTATAATACATTCATAAGCAAAAAAAGAAAAATAAAATGATATTGACCAAAGCCTCACACTTCATACAAACACTAACTCACAGTAGATCACAGACATAAATCTAAAACATAAAGCTATAAACCTTTCAGAAAAAAATAGGAGAAAATCGTCAAAGTTTAGGCAAAGAATGCTTAGACTTGACACCAAAAGAACTATCCATAAAAGGAAAAATTGATATATTGGACCTCATCAAACCACACTGTCTTGGTTACTGCAGCTATCAGTAAGCCTTAGTATAATCTAGAGAGAATCCTTCCACTGTATTTTTCTTTTTCAAGGTTGAATTAGCTATGCTAGGTCTGTACTATTCAATATCCAGAACATGTGAAGAACTCTCAAAAATCAACAGTAAAAAAATGAAATAATCCAATTAGAAAAGGAGCAAAAGACATGAACAGACATTTCACCGAAGAAGATATACAGATGGCAAAGAAGCATGTGAAAAGGCGTTTAACTTCATTAGCCATTAGGAAAATATAAATTAAAACCATGATGAGATAATCATTTCCCTCATATCAGGATGACTAAAATAAAAATAATGACAACACCAAATGCTGGTGAAGATGTAGAGAAACTGGATCACTCATGCAATGCTGGTGTGACTGTAATATGGAGAACAATTTTCTAATCTGGAAAACAATTTGGCAGTTTCGTATAAAACTAAACATGTAATTACCATGTGACTCACCAATTGCATTTTTGGGTATTCACTCCAGAGAAAGGGAAATTCATGTTCACATGAAAAACCTATACACAAATGTTCATAGTAGTTTTATTTATAATAACCAGAACAAGGAAACAACTCATATCCTAAAACAGATCAATGGTCAAATAAACTGTGATACATTATACTAGAAAATACTACTCTGTAATAAAAAGCAATAAACCAATGATACACAAAACTCCCTGGATGAATCTCTGAGAAATTACACTCAGTGAAAAACCCAATCCCAAATGGTTACACACTGTATGCTTGCATTTATGTAATAATCTTGAAATAAACAAATTAAAGAAATGGCGAACAGATTAGTGGTCATCAGGGGCTAGGGCTGGAGTTAGGAAGGTTGGGCAAAATGAGTGAAGTTATAAAAGGGCCACACAAGGTATCAAGTGATGGAAGATTTCTGCGTTCTGACTGTGGTGGTGATCACACATGTGATAAAATTATATAGAATGAAATACACAAAGGCTCACGAATGCATGTAAAACTGGTAGAATCTAAGTAAAGTCAGTGGGTTCTTGCAATGCCAATTTTCTGGTTGTGATATTATAGTTATGATACATGCTACAGTAGGGTGAAGTTGGATAAAGATTTTGTGGGACACCTCTGTATTATTTCTTATAGCTGCATGTGAATCACAGTTATCTCAAAAGATGTTAAAAAGAAAAAAGATACCCATTTCCTCAGAAAAAATCTATAGCAGTGTTCTAGCAGAAGAACACAGAAATGCTTAATTTGCAGATATGTGACTGAAGGTATATTTATATGAAACTCAATTATAGATGTATAAACTAAATGTCTGGTACCTAAAGTAAAAGAAAATTGTATCTTTGGAGAGACTTAAGTTTATTTTATTTTTTTTATTATTATTTTGCCACACCACGTGGCATGCAGGGATCTTATTTCCCGGGTCAGGGATCGAACCCTTGCCCCCTGCAGTAGAAACACAGAATGCAGAGTATCAACCACTGGACAGCCAGGGAATTCCCTTATGTTTTATTTTAATTCAGTAATCTTCCCTACCAAACACTGAATTCTGTCTCCATCATTCATCACCACTAGTTTTATTCACAATAAATGGACAGGAACGATGGATACTGGTAAGTCACTCACAGAGTTTCAGAACACACTGGATCAAAGAGTTGGCAATAGAATTATTTGTTCACTGATGCTTCTTCACGTGCCCGGGTGCTAACAGGATAGGCTAGGTGGTTTGTAATTTTTGTTCTTTTAGGTCCTGAAGCATTTCATTAAAAATCTCCTCAGTGGATGCTTCTCTCAAAGCTTCTTCCTAATTATTAGGAAATTATTTTAGTCTAGGTAGGAGGGGGAAAATAACCTGTCTTAAACTCTCCAAATTCTCCATTCAAAGTGAATGAAAGAAAAGAAATGGAGAATTCAAAGCTCAAGGCAGAGTTTCATCATTTAATTATTCTACATTAGAAACTGAGGAAACTAGGTGGATGTTCATCCAAGGTATCGTGTCCGAGAAACAGGAAAGCAGGAGCCAGTGAAGGAGGCGGGTGGGAAAGGATCAGGCTATGGAGAGCAGTGGGTTTCTGTTGGAGGGTTTCCATCAGGGGCTGACACTATGTATTTTTAAAAGCTCACTCTACCTGAGCTTGGGTAATAAACAGAAGAAGTCCAAAAGTAGATGTGGAGGTTTTGTACGTAGTCCTAGGAAAAAATTAACGAGAGAGAAATCAAGTGAGCTAGACTTCTGGACAGTTTTTGAGAATTTAGAGATAAAACTTAACTTTGTTTGCAAATCTAACTCTTTTTATCGTTAATACTCAAATAAAAATGAATCCTTTATTTCACTTCTTTAAAGATTTTTGCAGACCTACCTATGCTCCTGCTTTTTATAAAGTTGTACTTACATGGTGCGTTTGGCTTCATTTTAAGGACATTTAAAATAGGCAATCCTTTAGAAGATCAGTCTTAAAAATAGAATTCGTGGAATATTTTTGAAGCATGTGCACTTCATTTGTTACTCCAGGTAATCCTTATCCTTGTACACCAGACCGACAAAGAGTTGTGTGCCTGCTTCACAAGATTAAAAGCTTTTGTGAAACTGCCCATATTTACCTGTGCTTTTGCACTGTGCCCTTGTCCTACATTGAGGAGCAAAGGATCTCATGAAGCTCATTGATAAATTAATTGTAAGGCTGTTGTTACAATTGTTGTTTCTTCTAGTGTACAATGTCCCTTTTAAAAGGACCTTAAGAGAAATTCCTCACTGGTCTCAGTACAATAAGTGAGTTTCGCCTAAAAATTGATTGCTTTATATTTTCTGGACCCTAAATTACAACTCATCTATTTTTACTGCTGGACACTTTCATACCTCTTCTATCAAAGGTACAGAAACTTACGGAATAATTTATAAAAAGTATACAACTGTCTACTAAGAATGCAAACTTCAGTCTGTTTGGGCAGAGATTCCAGTGTCCTGAGTACCCGGAGAGTGGTATAAAAGGAGGGGCATGGACTCCATGTGGCCATGGGCAATGTCCTGTTGGCCTGTGGTCTCCTTCCACTACAGGTAGAGCAGGACTGAAAGACTTCTCAGCAAGGACAAGACTTATCAGCAACCAGCTCCTAGCAGCTGAAGGGAATTCATGATTGAGTCTTGCAGGAGAAATTGTCTGGCTGGCATACCAGAGTATGCCCTGCAAGAATAGATCAATACCAACATTTCTAAAATATGTCTTCTGTGAGTGAGATAACAGGCTTCGTGGCTCATATCCACACCTAGGAAAACCAAAGGAAGATTTGGTTTTACTAATTCAAATCCCCTTAGTGGAAAATGAACAATTCCTGAAAATCTACAAGAGCTAAATACACTTCAGAATAGAAATCTGAAGCACTGCACTTCTTTGTTTGTAAACCTGCTCTTTGGATCCAGTGATCTAGGTATTAGAAAAATAACCTGGGTGTATGAGTGGAGAACAGGCATTTGTATATGCCCTTTAAGAAGCAGCTCATGGGGCTTCCCTGGTGGCGCAGTGGTTGCGCGTCCGCCTGCCGATGCAGGGGAACAGGGTTCGCGCCCCGGTCTGGGAGGATCCCACATGCCGCGGAGCGGCTGGGCCCGTGAGCCGTGGCCGCTGAGCCTGCGCGTCCGGAGCCTGTGCTCCGCAACGGGAGAGGCCGCAACGGAGGGAGGCCCGCATACCACAAAAA
>NC_041220.1:6785104-6813027 GCF_002837175.3 Physeter macrocephalus
GCCCGTACCAAAAAAAAAAAAAAAAAAAAAAAAAAAAAAAAAAAAAAAGAAGCAGCTTATGTTAAAGGTATGCAACAAAATTTATAAATCTCAATAAGGTCAAAGGGAGGTTAGCTTAAAAGTGTGAGGGGGTATATTTAATCCACTGAATGAGAATGCTTAGCCTTAGATTCAAAAGCTAGGATCAGTGAGAAGGAGAAAAATACTCCCTTCTGAATGGAAAAGAATGCATATAAATGATACACCCTGGGACTGCATTCATTGAGTGTCCTTTTTTAACTGTAGCTAATTTGGGTTGAGTGTCTTACTCTACCAAATGATTCAGACAAAGCAGCAAAGACAAATGAAAGCCATGGAGAAGTATTTCCAAGTAGCCCCAGAAAAGAAAACTAGGGTAAGCCAGCCTCTTTAAAATTTTCATATTCAAGACTCCGTTGAGATTTCTGATAAGAGCTATGGGCTCTCCTTCTTGAAAATTGTGGCTGCACTAAAATATTTACATGTGAGGCGCCAGGGGCTTCTGCATCCCTGGAGATATTTCTGTGGACTTTACCATTTCAAGACCAGCTTGAAACTTCTAGTCATCCATTATTTTCCATTCCCAGTGTCACCATCCTAATTCAAGCCAATTTTATAACACTCCTGCTCTATGTTATTCTCTCCCCTGTGGAGTTCACACTTCCTGTTGAATATATCACTATCCAAAATAAAATTGCAAAGAGTTTTGCCTCAAGTACAACCCCCTCAGTGTTTTGATCAGAGTTTACCTTATCTCCCTATAAATCCTACTGGTCTACCTGCTTTATTTCTTGTATATACCTAATAGAATTTTTTTCATCTCCATGCTTTTACTTTGAAAGTTATTTTTTGCTTTTAAATGCCTTCATCTGTTTCTCAGCCTATCGAGCTTAAGGTTCAACTCAAACATCAAACAGTCTTTAAAAAATGTTGCCCTCATAGCTTTCCATATTCTGTTTATAGTCCCATGACATTTAGCTTATGTCCTTCATATGGTATTCGGTACTTATTTATTTATACTACAATCATTTATATATATATGATTTCTCTCCTTTTAAGATAGTCAATATTGGAAACTCAGATCAAGATGGTGGAGTAGGAGGATGTGGAGCTCACCTCCCCCCAGCAACACATCAAAAATACATCTACATGTGGAACAATTCTCACTGAAAACTAACTGGAGACTGGCAGGAAGTTTCCTGTACAACCAAGGCTGTAAGCAAGTCACACACATAATCATGTAAGAAGGGAAGAGAAGTGATCAGGTTGGGACCTGTGCCCCTGGGAAGGGACTCAGAGGAAAAGGGAGATCACATGGGCAGAGAGCCTCCCTGGGGAGAGAGTGGTTCAAGCCACACATTGGGTGTCACAGCCCTGGGGTCTGACACAGGGAAGATGAGCCCCCTTGGCTGGTGGGACTAACAGGAGGTCTGTGGGAAGCCTGGACTCTGCACATGAGGAGCACGGACTTGCTTGCTTGCTGCTGAGGGAGGGCAAAGAGGGCAGGTTGAAACCACATGAGTGGCTGGCTGGTTTCCCACAACCGCCCCAGCGTGTGCCCCAGCCTGAGCTGAGGGAATGCTCCAGCCCCACTCGCCCCGCATCACAGCGCCACACTGGGGCGGGGGCTGCCGTGGACAGAACCCCGCTGCCAGACAGAGGTGGCTCAAACCCGAAGTGGAGGCTGAGCAGGGGGTGACAGCCACTATTGGCGCTTACACAGGCAGCACATCCAGGGCAGTCTGGATCTCTGACGGTGGCCAGACTGCCACACCTCACACCCCAGCCCTGGCAAAACACCCACACCAGTCCCTCGTGTTGCAGCACTGCTCCCCTCTAGGGATGAGGCTGGGGGTCCTGGGAGAGGGGAGAGCACACACCTAAAGGGAATGGGACAGCTTGGACCTGAACCTCAGGGCTTCTGCTTCAACAACTTGGGACCCACCCTCACCCCTGACAGTGTGGTGATGAGCACCGAGCAGAGGAGAAGCCCTGCCTCACAGCTGGCTCCGGCCCCAACCCCTCCATCTCCAGCCTCACCTCCTACCGAGGTGATAGCTGTCAGCACACCCTGGGAAAAGTTGTGACTTGTGTTCACGTCAGATCCAGCTATCCCACCAAAGCCACTGGGTGGCATGCAGTCTGTATAAGGATGTTCCTACAGAAGGACACCCATTTAAGACCACCATGGGAAACTGTTTTACCTAATTTCACAGAGACAAAGAAAGAAAAACAAAATGAGAAGACAGAGGAATTTGTCTCGATTAAAAGGACAAGAGAAAACTCCTAAAAAAAAACTAATAAAATAAAAATAAGCAGTTTATCAGATAAAGAATTCAAAGCATTAGTAATAAAAGTAATAACTAAATCAGGGAAAAGAATAGATGAATGTAGAATTTTAACAAAGAACTAGAAAATATAAAAAAGAACAAGTCAGAACTGAAGAATGTAATAACTGAAATGAAAAACACACTAGAAGGAATTAATAGCACACTAAGCAATACAGAGGAACACATAAGTGGAAGATAGAATAATGGTGATACTCAATCAGAACAATAAAAAGGAAAACAAATTTTAAAATGGGAATAGTTAAAGTGACCCCTGGGATAACATCAAGCATACCAACGTTCACATTGGAGGGGGTTACAGAAGAAGAGAGAGAGAAAGGGGTTGCAAATGTATTTAATGAAATTATTGCTGACGATCAATGCTTTGGGTTTGGTATGTGTCTTCTATATCTTTTTTACCCACATTTACTTATTTAATAAAACTTTATTAATACTAATCTTGTGCTTGGTAGTAAAACATACATGGTACTTGCTATCATAGAACATACAGATAAACAAACAAAACACATGCAATAAGCTAACAAAGAAATAAATAATCACAAAATGTAAAATTCTATGAAAGAAAGAAACAGCTTGGTCAAAAATTAACAGAAAGGGACCAACTTAGAATGACCAGGAAAGGCCTCCCCAGGTAAGAGACATTGAATAGAGAGCTGTGGATGAGCAGGGAGCTGGTATAACCACAGCCTAGGGAAGAACATTTCAGAAGGAAGGAACAGCATGAGCAGAAACCCTAAGATGACAAAAAGAAAACCTTTGGAATGTTCTAGAAACTGATAGGGTTCATGTGAATAAAGCATAGTGAGAGAGAGGAGGAATTGCACCAAATGTCCAGATGTAGTTGTAGAGAAGCAGGGGCTAAGTGTGAGCTTTTTACATAAAAATGCACACAAGCTCTTATGTGGAGAATAAACTGAAGGTGCCAGAGCAGCAAAGAATCAGGGAAACTCGTCAGAAGGCTGGTGCCCGAACAAAGTGGTGGAGAGAGGCAGTGGCAGAAATGAAGGTAAAGTGCAAGTTTTGAGATGATTTATGAAGATAAAGTAACAGACCATAGGGACGGATTTGAAATGGGGATGAGAAAAAGAGAAGAACGAGGGGTGATTTCTGAGCTTCTGGATGATTAATGATTAAATTCCAGTCTTCTGGAGGAAAAGTGGATTTGAGGAATTAATAATTTAGCTTCTGATTTCTTCAAAAGTCACTAGGAGATTCTGGGAAGCTTGTGGCTTGAAGATGACTCTGCTGAATCCCCCGCTGCTCCAGTTCAGCTACTAACTCAAACCCCGAGAAGGGCAGTGGCTGGGGCCTGTCTACAGACCTGGCTGGAGAGTGAGAGCTGGAACCAAGCCCTGGTGGGTCCTGATGAGGGTGCTGGTGCAGGCTCCTCCCCTCTTGGTGGACAAGAACATTGAGACTGGAAGTTCTTGGAGGAGACCAAAATGCTGAGGAAAAGCTATGAACTCTCTCCAAAACAAGGGGAAGATTGTTTCTGAGAGAATGTGTGGGTCCACCTGAACTCAGTAGGGAAAAGCAGAAAGTTGGCCAGAGTCCTGCTCTCCTCCGAGTCTGCATGAACAGTGGGTGTTAGATAAAGAAACAGGGTGTCTGCTATGGCAATGAATCCTGCAAAACACACACACACACGCAATTTTGAGCTAATAATGTCATACCGTTACAGAACCAAACTTGGGTCCACTTGCCTGCATGCAGTAAAGCCAATCTACCGACACTGGGTTAGGGTGAAGGAAACTGCAGCGTTTATTATAGGGCAGCAAGCAAGGAGTCCAGGTAGCTAGTGCTTAAAAGGCCCCAAATCCCTGAAGGCTTTCAGGGAAAGGTTTTTAAAGAAAGGTTGAGGGAAGAGGATTGTGGGGTGTGTGGTCAGCTCGTGGACATTCTTCTGATTGGTTGGTGGTGAGGTAATCGGGAGTCAACATCATTAACCTTCTGGTTCCAACAGGTCTGGGTCTATGCGCTTGTGGGCAGCATGCAGTTAATTTCTTCCACCTGGCGGGGGTTTCAGTATCTGCAAAACAGCTCAAAGGACATGGCTCAGAATATTATCTATAGTCCTGGAGGAAGGGCTAAATGTCCTTGACTTTGTTTAATGGTTAAACTACTATTATGTTGTCTTGCTTGACTGTTTTCCTCTCTTTCTGCATTTTCTCATTTCTCTGATTAAATTTACTCTTTGGAACTTGGAGAAGGCCCAGAAGGCTAAAGTTTTCCCACAGACAAGAGGCAGGCAGAGGACATGGGGGTGGGGTCTATTCCGGGAAGGCCCCATAGGGTCCTCTGGGTTACAAGATGTTAAATAATGGTTCTTAACATAGAAAAGACACATAAGGGAAATACTGATAAAATCAAGACTATCTAGAATTACAAGTATAAAATCACCTCAGCTAAAATCTAGCATATTTAGAATTAAAGTATAAAACCACCTCAGAAAAACCTCGACAACTGTACTGCTAGGATCCCCATGTTACAGATGCAGAAACTGAGGGGCAGAGAGTGTAAATCACTTGCCCAAAGTCATATGGCTATGAGGTGGTGGAGCTGAGTTTTGAACTCAGGCAAACAAATCTGCTTACGAATTGTTTACAGTGATAAGGATGCTCCCAGTTTTTCACTTGTGGCCTGGTGGCCTGAGTGAACAAAGCATTCAATCTTACTTCAATCAATCATCTATAAAGTATGGTGTGCGGCTTAGATGATTCTTATGGTCTTTTCCAACTCCAGCACTCCACGAGAAGCCCATATTAATGTCCTTAAATAAATGAACATTATGGATTTGACATAAGGATCATGATTCATTTAGGGTAGATTTAATAAAATTATAAATTTCTTAAATCAGGCCTTTTGGCATTCTCAATTAAGAACAAAATTTTAATCACACTCTAGAGCATTGAAAATGATTCTATCAACATTAACAATCTTTAAATGAACCAGTACATGTGTTTTGAATGAATAATATCAGGCAAAGTAAAAGAAGAGCCCAATGTGGAGGTTTAGGTACCTAAATGGTACCAAAAATGGCCTGAATTAATGAAAAAAATATATTTGACATTTATTTAATTCACTTGTTTATGATGCCTCTATTGGAAATGAGCCTACATTGGATTCCAGATAGTGCTAAAAAATAAGAATGTAACAGCAGAAGCAAAAGACCAACTGACACTAACATAAGAGCAATTGATCTTGATATTAGTTTGTCATGAAATGATGTGTAATGAGTGTACGTTAGTTAACTTCCTCAAGAGTTAGTTTTATTTTAACGTTTTATTTGGAAATAATTATAGATTCATAGGAAGTTGCCTTTCACCAAGTTTTCTCCAATGGTTTCATCTTATATGATTATCATACTATTTCAAAATTAGGAATTTGATGTTGGTAGAACGTGTGTGTATAGCTCTACATCATAAAATTTCATTTTAAACCCTAGAAAAGAATGCCTTTACTTCTTCATAATTAAGATGTCTTTCCACCTATGCAGTTGGCTGAAATTTTCACAGGATAAAACCTGTTTTTGAATAAAGGGCTTACTTCATGCCCTTGTTGTCATATTTAGCACCACTTAAGGTATTTCCAGTATTAGCTAAATTATATCCTCACCTGTCCAACAGACAGATTTTCTCCTATTTTTATAGGGGAAAAGAAAAAGAAAGAAAGAAAAGAAAAGAAGCATTTGAGAAGTCCACTAAAACATTTTTTTAATGGTAGAATTCTACCTGGAGAATGTTTCTATCTGAAGTCAGAACAGATATCTCAAATTCTATACACTATCAATTTACAATTCTCTTTTCCTCCAGCTGCTCTGACATCTTATCTGCTGCAGAATTGCTCGTAGCACTTTCCTCTGCGCCCCCGTGCTCTTGTGAAAATTCATTTTATTGTAATTGTGGGAAAAAGCAGTGCCTGAGTTCCCGTCAACACACAGAGAGGGTTACTGACCCTCAGCCCGCCTCCACGGCCTGTTGTGAAGGAAGAGCCCATGGCAGCCCTAAAGCCAACCCAAACCCAGCCCGGCCTCCACTTACCCATCTCTAAAGTTTAAGTTTTAAGTACAAGATCTTCCAAGATACTTTCTCTCTTTAATTCAGTAATTCTGTGATGTCTCCGATTCAGGTGACACATGCAAATTCAATTCCATAGCCAGCATTCCCTCGTGTAGGATATTATCAGCAGAAATGCAGTTTCATTTCTTTGAAAGGATACAGTTGATACTCTCGAGGCACCCATGGTAGCTTGGATGATGGGCCAGAGAATCTTTTTGGCTATGACAGTCTGGCTTGGCCATGGCCTTGACTTCTGTACCCTGTAGGCTTCGAGCTGTGCCAGGACATGAACAGCAACAAATTGAGATTCCGCTGCTCAATTGCCGAAGAGCTAGGATGATGGTTGATTTGGAGCCAGCCTTTCTATTGAATCCCAGGCCACCTCTCACCAGCTGTGTCTATAGGCAGAGAGGTGGATCAGGAAGGAAGGAGGACCAGGATCGGCCAACTCTGGACAAGCACAGAGATGGTTTTACCCTCTGCCCCATTTCAAACACCTTCTGGACAGAGCTGCTCCTGGACCCAGCAGTGTGATTTCCAGCCAGGCAGGAGTCAAAGACCTGAGAGTGGATCCTGTCCTTAAAAGATGAAGTCAAGGGTGGGGTGAGGACCTCACAGCAGGAGGGCACAAGCTAGGAGTACAAATGAACATGAGAATCCTAGAGCTTCACATTTGGGAAAAGGCTGTAACTATGACCTAGTCCTTGACATCCTGCTATCTCCTGATCAGCGGCAGTTGGTATTCTGCTTCAGTATCCCCAGTGGTAGGTAATTCACCACCTACCAATGTAAACGGTTTACTTTTTCCTGCCTAATCCAATCCTTCCCAATGAAGGACTGTCTTTAATTTTATTCTATTTTCTTGCACAATTGTTTGAATGGGAAGTAAAAGGGAGAATGGAAAGAAAAACAATAGCAGCTCTTGCTGAATCTTGGCCTAGTAGTTTGACAGCATCACAATTTCACTGGTTTTGTCTGCAGGAATAATTACACCTCACAATCCATAAATTGTTATGGATACGCAATTCTTGGTGAGCATTTCCTCTGGACTGTTTTCGAATTGTACCACTTTAGAGAAAGCTATTTTATATTTCTAAAAATTTCACGTTATTGTGACAAATTTTAAAAATATTCCAGAACAAGTGATTTCTTTTTTTTTTTTTTTTTTTTGTATCTGTTTCATATCTATACGTGGCTTGATGTTTTCCCCCAGGTCTTGCCTGAAGTGTGAAACTGTTCCTCCAACTCTGGTACTGCTCCTTAAATTTCTCATTAGCAAAAAGTAGAAAGCATACTGTCTAGAAAAAAATTAACTTTAATAAAAATGGTCAATCTTAAATGGAACCAGACCACAATGTCTGTACCATGTTCCAGATGGTTAATGGGAATGATTTTATTCTTTCTTCAACTTGGAGTCTTCTTTGCATTATTCTCTGTTTCCTTAGATAAGGGGAGATTGTATTTGAGGGCAATCAGAACTATTAAAAGCTGAGCGACTGCATTTCAGAAGAATAATTTGTGTTTTCTGTCACCCAGTGCCATTGTATTCTGATATCTAATACGCAGTCAGCAAGGATGTGCATACACCATTCAGCTCTTCAATCTTTGCTCTCCAGAAAGGAGAAGCATTACTCATTTCTCTCTACATGCACTTATGGAGCAGGGTTACAACAAGGTTGAAGGATCTAACTCTTAAGGAATCCTCCATCCAGGAAATTAAAGATATTTCAGGAGACATTTTTATAAATACTAACCTACACAGTGAAGATTAGCATAAAGTCACATAAAAAAGAGAGCCGACCAGTTAAACATGACTTTTTCGAAGAAAAGTTATTCATCTTAAGACACGAGAACAGTGCAGTGCAGAGTCTGAGAGGGAAGGCTCCAGAATCAGACAGTCCCGAGTTTGAATTCTGGTTTCACTCTTACTAACCATATGACCCTGAGCAAGTTATTCGTACGTAGTTAAACCTAAGCCTATAATTATATGCTTAAAGATAAAGCTAACATGAGACGTTCACCCCATTGAATTCTGTGAGGAGTAAATGAGATAACACACAAGAACATCTCCTGTAGCACCTACCTACCACGCAGTAGAGCCCAATAAGTACAAGCACTGTTGCTATATTATTGCTTAATCCGGGTTCTAGAAATATTTATCATGTCTGCTATATTCCAGATCCTGGGCCAGGTACTGAGGGCACAAGAATTTGAAGTTTGTTCTTTAACTGTTTTCAAGATCTAGTAGAGACAAGCAAAAGGTAAACAAATGACAGGATAACATGAGAAGTGCAGTGACGGAGGGACATAGGAACACAGCTGGGGGCGGGGGGTGTCAACTGACAAGACAGCATGAAGCTTTCGACGGGTTTACGGATGAAAGTCTTTCCGTTGGTGCAGAGATGTCTCTGGTTCTTTATCACCCATGCTAGACTCGCCATGGATAAAATTTCTGGGAGTAAATGATGTGCTTCTAAAATCTGCCATCATTACTTGAGGCTGTTGAGGATGCTGTCCTGGCACTATCCCAGCGACAGTCTTCAAGGTGAAGCCTCTGGAAGCTTTAAGGTGTGGCCTTTGGAATCAGGCTCCCGGGATTAACGTCCGACTTCCCTGAGCCCTGGTTTGCCGTGTGCAAAATTCTCGATCTCTCTAAGTCTCAGTTTCTTCCCCTGTAGAGTGGGAGCGTAATGTTGCTTACTTTACGAAATTTTGTGAGGATTAAAGGAAATAATATATATAAGGCCCTTGACAGATGTCAAGTGACAAGTGAATGTTGACTGCTGCACTTGGTTAAATAAGAGCTAAAAACTGCTCTCATTTCAGAAAAGTCATCATTTTCTGGTTGGTTTGTTAGGACCATGGCCCATGAGTCAGAATTTAAAAGGGAGTAGTACATCTCCCGGCCAAAAGGAAAAATCTAGAGATGATGGAAAGAATACCCCTATTTGTTTGTAATTTAGTCCTTTTCTATTTCCCTGGATGGTGAAGGGTGAAGGATCCTGTAAGTGTCAAATTAGATAAGGGCTGGTTTCCATTCACCTTGCCGTGCTAAGCTCTATTTTCTGTGCGCGTGTTCACAATGTTCTCATTTAATGTGTAAATGTTTTAGTCCTGACACCGTGTGCTCCTGGTTTTATGACCAAATCTGTTGCCATGCCGCCCATAGTTTTATTTTTTATATTTTAATAAAAATCCATTGGTTGATCCTTTTTCTCCGACTCTTGTGAAAAGATTCATGTGAGAATCAGCCAGCGGTAAATCACAGCCCTTTCCTAGATACCCAGGACAACAAAAGAGAAAGGAAAGGCCTCGGAAGGAAGATATGTTACCCACAGAAGTATTAATAATACACTCTGGACACGGGAAGTAGTGGGAGTGTCATTCATACCAAGGTAAACATGCTGATTAATTAAAATCTCCCTCACCGTGCCTCGCCCGCAGGAGCCTCATTGTGAACTTTCACCGGCAGCAAGGCTGTACTGTCACTTTCTGATTTCTAGAGATTATTGCCTAAAATTTGAATTTTAGCTGAAAAAGCAGCTCCAGAATCCCCAACCACTCCCTACCACACGGCAATACAAAGGTAACCCAGTTGATGGGTGCTAACAATTATACATATATATAACATTTCACCAGTAAACCAAGCATAAGATTTAGCCTTACCCCAAATTCTAATTATGCTCAGATTTGATGGTATTTATGTGAGGTTTTTCTGCTTAAGCAGTCTTTTGAAAGCCATTTCAAAGTTGCAAAACAGAACACACATACAGCATAATTGCTCCTCTAAGGTGTGGTAGAAGAGCATAATGCATAATTGTAAAGAGAACACCCAGAGTGAGAAATGAAATATGCTGCCCTCCAAAGAGTCCTCTGCCCCACTGTGTGCCTTCTTCCAGACCCCGTTCCTTTCCTGCCGTTTGAGGTAACAATGGCCCTGATTTTACAGTAACGCTTTAGCTATACTTTTCCCAAATATGTGTACATCCCTAAAAATGAGGTTTAGTTTTGTGTTTTTTTGAAATTCATATGAGTGAAATCACAAAAGGAATGATTTCTTGTCTAGTTTCATTTATTAAATATTATCTGTGGAAGATTTGGAAAGGAAACAGGGTTTATTTAGTTTTCTTGCTAGAAAATATCCTGATCTATGACTATATTATGATTATCCATTCTAATTGGACGTTCGGATTGCTTCTAGTTTGGATAATTAAGGGCAATGACGCCACAGACAGTTTTTACATCAAGTGTATTCTGTTCCACATAGGCAAGAGATTTTACAAGTTCTATCCTAGGGTTAAAATTGTGGGATGATCAGATATGCATTTTTTCAACTTTACTAGCTAATCCCAAATTGTTTTCCAAAGTGTTTGTACCCACTTACACTCCCGCCAGCAGTGTAGGCAACTCATACCATCCCCATTTTGGCCAACTTTATGGGTGTGCAATGGTATTTTCCTGTAGTTTTAATTCACCTTTTCCTGACTACTAATGATGTTGAACACCTTTTATATGTTTAGCAACAAACTGAATTTCCTTTTTGTGAAGTTCAAATATTTTGTCAATTTTTCTAGAGTTTGTCCTTTTTCTTAACAGTATTTTAAATGAGATATGGATATCAGTACATTGTTTGACCCCCAGCTTTATTGCGGTATAATTGAAAAATAAAATTGTAAGATATTTAAAGTGCACAGGATGATGATTTGATACATGTATACATTGTGAAAGGATTCCCCATAGAATTAATTCACACATCCATCACCTCACATATTTGCCTTTCTTCTTTTTTTCTTGTCAGAACATTGAAGTGCTCCTTTCTTAGCAAATTTCAGTTATTCGCTACAGTGTTACGAACTATAGTCATTAGATCCTCAGACTTAATTCACCTTAGAACTGGAAGTCTGTGCCCCGTTACTGACCTCTTCCTGAATTTCCTCGTGTGAGAACCACATAGAAAGACCTCACTCCCTGCTCTGTAGAAACACTTCTGTCAACAACAGCAATAATGGTCCTGAATTGGGCGCTCGTTTTATACACCCAAATATATACTCATTTTGTTAAAAATGTGGACGTCTCCATCGGCGTATTGTCTATGTGTTTTACTGATTTATTTCTGTACCGATATTGTCTTAACTGTTAAATTTTGTGCTTGAGACGCTTTAAGTCATTATAATATAAAAACATATCTAGGGTATTACAGGCTAGTAAAAACCTGGATATCTTTCAGTCAAGTTTCATTATTATTAATGATCAAATTGATTATCAGAATTCCATGTAAGACGTTTAAATGTAGTTAAATTAAGAAGTCATTCTTAAAAGATGATTAATGATTCTTGACGATCTAAGTCTAGTCTGTGAAGATAATTTATAATAAAGAAGCAAATGGGGAAGCAGTGAGTCTTAACCAGCGTAGCACATTAGAATAAATTGCGGAAGCTTTCAAAATTCACATACGATTGCTTAGTCCTGAGGAAGTCTGGAATATAAGCTAGACATGTGAATTTTAATTTAAAAATATGTGATTCCAATCATCTTCCATGTTGATAATTATTCCAGCGTCAAAAAGTTGATTTCAAGTGCCAGGTCCACCATTTACTAGCTTTATGACCTTAAATGTGTTAACTTAAACTTCCAGTTTTTTCACCTATAAAATGGGGGACAGGTGTCCCCCTAAAACCTAAAAGGGCTTTTAAAGACTGGTAGGCATAAATACACCTTATTTCTCTTCCTCTTTTAATCTCGGTTTCCTGATCTGTAAAGTGGAGCTAATAATTATCTAGTATGAAGAGTTGAAAATACCTAAATAAAGCAAACTATGTAGAAATGGTGTATGAACTGCAAAACATTGTTTAAATATGAAGTATTTTCATCTAAAAAGTTAACAGGTCAAGGAAGACCTAGGGAACGAGGGGTAGTGGATTTACTTAATACAAGGTATGAATGCAAATTTTAAGGGATTTAGTGTCAGGCTTTAAGCAACACTGAAAATGGCCTTTCGTGTGTCTTCTGAGGCTTCATCTTCTTTTGTGTGTGGCCGTTTGTCAGTTAATATAACAGCAGTGAGAGCAGTAGGCAATGCTCCTTCTTTAGCCCTAATATCAAGACAGCCACACTACTGGGTCTCCCTGGTTCAACTCACCTACAGGCTATGCCCCTTGATCTCCACTTGGTTTACTTGGCTATTATAAAGAGACTTGGACAGCAAATTGGAATGAAATACCTTTGTCACGTCAGTCAAGATAATTAGAAATAATAATAGTTGCATAGCCACAGAGAGCCCCAAGATTACCCTAACTAGGAAAATTGCTTCTGTTCCCAAAACTGATTGTTTGAATAAAAAAGAATTTCCACTTAAAACAAGGAACTTCCCTGGTGGTCCAGTCCAGTGGTTAAGACTCTGCCCTTCCACTGCAGAGGGCATGGGTTCGAAGGCCAAAAAAACAGAGAAAGAAGCAAATGAACGTGGCCTGAGTGTCACATGTACCTACCCCCTTTGAATTTCCAACTTACACCACAGATACCCAGAATAATACCACACCTTCCTCAGTCAACCTAAATGTATTTAATCACCTCCTGAGCCTCCACTACTGTCCTAGTGCTGCCCACGTGACAACAGCTGTATCCAAGGAAGAAACATCCCATCAATGACTGGACTTGGAACCAACATGTTCAAAAGAAGCAGGATTCTTGGATGTGTTAATTATTTTTCCAGTACTATGAACATCAGCTGATGCTTCATTTACATTTGTCTTTTGATTAATGTTAGCTCCTTTCTCCACTAAAATAATTCTTGGTCTTATTAAATGTTTGAAGATAACTTTTGTTTTGAATGCATAAATTTGTATAACATAGGAAAAGAAAAAAAATTCCGATAATTTTGTTGTATGCTCTATTACCTGGCCAAGTGAAGATCCTCTGTAATTCTTGTCACACAGTAGACAGACTCATGCTGCTAATACTTACTCACGTCCAAGGCTTGATTCAGGTGCCTTCAAGAAATTTCCTTCAGTTTTGAGTTAAGTACCTCCCAGAAAACTGTGACTATACATCTGAGGTTACGCTCACCATCTGCTACATGTTAAAAAGATGCATTTCTCTGTAGGTTTCCCATGGAACTTAACGCCTGTCAAGAGTGAGGACAGTCTTGTTTTACTGCCAGCATCTTCCACAGAACTTGGCTGGTACCATTTGGGCTACTCATTAAGTGTTAGTTGAATGGAACTGAACTGCTACTACCTTTTGCTGAGATCCATTCTTCTACTTCTCAGATAAACTGATAGTGAGATAAGCATATTCTGCTAAACAAAGGTTGAATAAAAATTCTTCACTTTATAGTCTGCTGTTTCTTCCTCACCCAGTCTCCAGCCAAGACTACTGTGTCAAATTGTTCAGACAAAGCTAGCTGGAAAGGGAATATTATGTCCAAACTACAGGAAGCATGAAAAATAAATAAAAGAAGTGTTAAGATGACTTAGAAACTGGGAGCAATTGAAATTTTTCCAAAGTGCCAACTTTGATTTCCTCAAAAGGAAAATGTGTGAATAAAGCTCTTAACTGAACCCTAGTATATAGCTTCTAGCATTTTAGTGTACTTTATTTTCCCCCTATTTTTCTTATTTGGGTGACTTTTTTCTAATACACTCTAGTAATACTGAGGTTTTTAGAGTCTTAATCATGGCTATTTAATTATAAATTCTAACTTTATTTGAAATGTGATTTTTAAAGTTTTAACACATCATTTAATTATATTCAGGTGCAATTTTCCCTAACGAAACACTTAAATGGGAAGATGATATCTCCTTGAAAGAATTTGCACTTTTTTTTCAAAATTGCCTTGTGTTCTTTTTTTAAAAAATTTATTTTATTGAAGTTTAGTTGATTTACAATGTTGTGTTAGTTTCTGGTGCATATAGCAAAGTGATTCAGTTGTACATATATATATTCTTCTCCATATTCTTTTCCATTCTGGTTTATTACGGGGTATTGAATATATTTTCCTGTGCTATACAGTAAGACCTTATTGCTTATCCATTCCATATATAATAGTTCACATCTGCTAATCCCAAACTCCCAGTCCGTGCCTCCCCCACCTCTCATCTCGCTTGGCAACCACAAGTCTTTCCTCTATGTCTGTGAGTCTGTTTCTGTTTTGTAGATAAGTTCATTTGTGTCATATTTTAGATTCCACATAGAAGTGATATCATATGGTATTTGTCTTTCTCTTTCTGAATTTCTCTTTTGTTCTTATTTAGCATTAAATATAGGCTAACCATAATATCTTGAGATTGAAAAAAATAAGACTTATTGTATGCAGGTGCTCAAGCTGAAAGCCAGGTATACAACTTTAAAGACTTCCATTTGGCTTTGAGAGGGAAGTATAGGAATTCAGTGTTTAGGTGGGCATGCTGTGGAGTCGCCCAGATGTAGGATTAAATTTTCCTTTTGCAAATTACTGTGACTTCGGGGGAATGTTCTGTAGTCTCTGTGAGCTGCAGCTTTCTCATCTGTAAAATAATAACATTATCCAATTTATAGCTTATGGTGAGTCACTAAATGGGTGACTATTGGTGTAGCCTCTATGAAACAATTAGTCACTTGATAACCCCTTTACTCCATTCAGGATGAGATGGTTTTATTGTAATTGTTATTGTTGTTTGTTGTCATTTTGCATTCGTACTTTCTAACTGAATGTTTTCAAATTCCAAGCTTTTGATTGGAAAGACAGATCACAGTCTTCCTTTTAATACTCACTGCTGGTGTTCTCGATTTCCCTGAGCCATACCACAAGCCCCAGGCTCTGTGACCCTATGCTTAGTATAACCCACATCAATTCTGAATTCCATTTTGTGTATATAGTCTGTTAGTTTGGTCCATTTGCTTTCCTCTCCGCAACTTCATTCTTACCCAAATATAATTCTAAATATTTTGTTCTGTTCCAAGTTGCAAAATATCCTTTATATGACCCATAAAAATATTGTCTATTTTGAAAACTAGGTGCATCCTCCTCATCAGCTCCTCCACACCCTCCTGCAGTCTACCTCAGCCTTATGTTGCCATCTTCCCCGGTCGGCTCATGGACGGCACAGCCGTCTCTCTTACTTTGCTAAACCATGTCTCTATTTTACAGGGTACCTCCTCTTACAGGATTTGTTATCAGTAGAATATTGTATAGCAAACAGTCCCTAACTAGGTCTCCCCTTTCTATTAATTCATTCCTAGATTTACTTAAATGGGATCACATAATTTTGGCGCTTATATCTATCTTTGATACTATTTAGTCTAATCTCATTTTGCAAATGAGAGCACTGAGGCCCAGAGAGATCGGTGCACAGAAAGTATTGCCTGTCTTTTCCTTCAATTCAATTAAATTTCATTTAAAATTACCCCTTGAAAGCAAAGATTACATTTTATGCATATCCCATGTGTCTATAGAATCTAAGTTGCTTTGGTGCTGATAAAATAATTCAACACTATAAAAGATTTTGATGTAATTTTCATGCCTAATTATCAAAACAGTGTGCCTATAACAGGTGATGTTGATTTCAATGGATCACGGCAACAGCAGAAGATTACCTGGAACTTTTCCTGAGCCATATTTCTATGGTTGTCCCCTGCCCTCTGTTAGGCCTTTGGATAAACTCTATGCCCATAAAGGGCAGTGTGTTATGTTATAGAACAGAGTTCATGTGCTTTGCAGCTGGACATATCTGAATCCGAATTTACCACTCGCTACCTCATGGCCTTGGTTAAGTGATAGAACGTCTGTGAGCCTTAATGGGAACAATAATACAAACCTGAAGTGGGAATTAGAGATAAATTATAATAAGCACCCAACAGATAAGTGCTCCATACCTGGCAGCTATTATTATTATTAAAGTTTATTTGATATTACCTAGGGGGAATGCATGCAAAGGATAGATACAGCAGTCTTCGAAAGAGTCTTCCAAAAGGAAGTAAGAGAGAAAACAAAACTGATGGAACTAGAGAAAAAGTTTGATATGGATGCTCACTCATTTCATTAATTTTTTTTAAAGCCATAAAATACTAAGGCTCAAGATGAATACATATATACATACATAAAGGAGTGCGGACCACAACAACCTGTAAAATATAGTTTAGAAATAAAAACAAAGACAAGAAAAACAAGTCAGTGACACCTTTTTTTGTTCCCTTGTTATTTGGGAAAAGCACAATATTTTGCTTGATTGCTTTTACTACTCACTTTTCAACCAGTCATATGGATTATATGGACCATAGGCAAAGTAAGTAAACTGTATTATGTTTAAAAAAAAAAAATATATATATATATATTTATTTATTTATTTATTTATTTTGGCTGTGCTGGGTATTATTTGCGGCATGCAGGATCTTTGTTGTGGAATGCAGGATCTTTAGTTGCAGCATGCGTGATCTTTTAGTTGCAGAATGCAGATTTCTTAGTTGCAGCATGTGGACTTCTTAGTTGCAGCATGAGGACTCTTAGCTGCAGCATGCATGCAGGATCTAGTTCCCTGACCAGAGATCGAACCCAGGCCTCCTGCATTAAGAGAGAAAACAAAACTGATGGAACTAGAGAAAAAGTTTGATATGGATGCTCACTCATTTCATTAATTTTTTTTAAAGCCATAAAATACTAAGGCTCAAGATGAATACATATATACATACATAAAGGAGTGCGGACCACAACAACCTGTAAAATATAGTTTAGAAATAAAAACAAAGACAAGAAAAACAAGTCAGTGACACCTTTTTTTGTTCCCTTGTTATTTGGGAAAAGCACAATATTTTGCTTGATTGCTTTTACTACTCACTTTTCAACCAGTCATATGGATTATATGGACCATAGGCAAAGTAAGTAAACTGTATTATGTTTAAAAAAAAAAAATATATATATATATATTTATTTATTTATTTATTTATTTTGGCTGTGCTGGGTATTATTTGCGGCATGCAGGATCTTTGTTGTGGAATGCAGGATCTTTAGTTGCAGCATGCGTGATCTTTTAGTTGCAGAATGCAGATTTCTTAGTTGCAGCATGTGGACTTCTTAGTTGCAGCATGAGGACTCTTAGCTGCAGCATGCATGCAGGATCTAGTTCCCTGACCAGAGATCGAACCCAGGCCCCCTGCATTGGGAGCAAGAAGTCTTACCCACTGAACCACCAGGGAAGTCCCTGTATGGTGTCTTTCGATTGTTCACTGGTGTAAAGGTAAAGAAGAAAAATCCATTGATGTTGCAATCACATAGATCTAGGTTTGAATCCTATCATCTCTTATGGACATCAACTTATTCACCCATAATATCACAAGATAATGTACAAGTAAAGCATCTGGCAAAAGACTGAGTCAGATACATATTTTGATGCAATATTCCCAAGAGACAATTTTAAGCAACAAATATTTCTCTTCTATCTCACTTCGGAGTATAAGAGGCAAATGCAAAGCTTGTCTTCAGTACAAGACTGTAGATCTGTGACACTGTCTCTAGGGGATAGTTAGTGCATGTCCAGTGAATGCATATGAGCATTAATGCTGAAGCTTTCAGGGCACGAAGTTGAAGCATTGTACAGAATTTTATCATTAAGTGCAAATAGTAATCATCTGAATAATATTGTTCTGATCGAGTTTAGAAACGTTTAGAAAATGAGGGAGGTATTCAGATAGACCAGAACGGGCACAAGCTTTAGAGTCAAACGTGATTAAATCTCTGCTTAGCTCTTTATGAATTCAAGTGTTTGGAATATTATTTAATATGTTTGAGCCTCAGTTTCCTTATCTGTGAAATGAGGATAAAAGAGGGTGCTTTGAAGATATTTTGTGAAGATCAAATGAGATAACATATATCAAATTTCTGGACCATAGTAGGTGCTCAACTATTATTTCTCTTCTGGCTTTCTGTACCTTTTCCTCCCCTTTAGAAATTACCTTAAAAATAAAATGAGATTTTGATGATAATTCTAGTGACTCATGTCAGTTTTCCTCCTAGGAACTTATATTTTAAAATTAAATTAAGAAAGGCAACCCACAGAATGAGAGAAAATATTTGTAAACCATACATCTGATAATGGACTAGTACCCAGAATATATAAAGAACTCTTACAACTCAAAAATCAAAAAAGAAATAACTCAATTTAAAAATGGGTTAAGGATTTGAATAGGCATTTCTTCAAAAGATATATGCATGCCCATTAAGCACATGAAATGATGCTCAACAATGTTAGTCATTAGGGAAATACAAAGCAAAATCACAGTGAGATACCACTTTACAACTCCAGCATGAACATAATCAAAATGACAGGCAAGACTGGAGAAACTGGAAATCTCATACATTGCTGGTTGGAAATGTAAAATGGGCAGCTGCTTTGGAAAACATTTGGCAGTTCCTCAAAAAGGTAACCATAGAGTTAACAGATAATCCAGCAATTCACCTTTAGGTATATATATCCAAGAGAAATGGAAACATACGTCAACACAAAAACTTATACATGAATGTTCATAGCAGCATTATTCATAATAACCAAAAAAGTGGGACAACCCAAATGTCCATCAACTTATGAATGGATAAACAAAATATGGTATATCCAAATATTGGGATATTATTTGCAATAAAAAAGAAATGAACTATTGATACATGTTGCAACATGGATGAACCTTGAAAACATTATGCTAAGTGAGTCAACTCACAAAAGACCACATATTGGATAATTCTATTTAGTGAAATGCCCAGAATTGGCAAATTCATAGAGACAGAAACTGGACTAGTGTTGCCAAGGAGAGAGAGGATAAAGGCTTAAGAAGTGACTGCTAATGGGTATAGGATTTTTAACTTCAAATTCCACTTGTTCACTGCTCATATACAGGAAAGCAATTGACTTTTGTATATTTACTTTGTATCCTGCAGTCTTGCCACAATTGCTTATTATATTCCAGAGCTTTTTAAATTGATTCTTTTGTATTTCTACATAAATGATAATGTCATCTGCAAACAAAGTTTTATTTCTTCCTTCCCAATCAGTATACCTTATATTTCCTTTTCTTGTCTTATCACTTTAGCTAGGACTTCCAATACTATATTAAAAAGAAATGGTGAGAAGGAACATACTTGTCTTGTTCTAGACCTAAGTGAGAACGCTTCAAGTTTCTCATCATTAAGTATGATTTTTAACTGTAGGTTTTTATGTAGATATTCTTTATTAACTTGAGGAAATCTTCTCTATCCCTAGTTTGCTGAGAGTTATTATCATGAATAAGTGCTGGATTTTGTCAAATGCCTTTTTCTAACCTATTGATATGATATTTGTCTTTTTTAGCCTATTGATATGATGTATTACATTAATTGATTTTTGAATGTTGAATCAGCCTTGAATACCTGGGGTAAAACCCAATTGATTCTGGTACAATACTCTTTTTGCACTTTGTTAGATTCAATTTGCTAATATTTTGAGGATTTTTTTGTCTGTGTTCACAAGAGATATTGATATGTAGTTTTCTTTTCTTGTAATAACTACGTCTCATTTTGATATTAAGGTAATGCTAGTTTTATAGAATTAATTAGGAAGTTTTCTCTCTGCTTCTATCTTCTGAAAGACATTGCATAGATTTAACGTAATTTCTAACTTAAATGCTCAAAAGAATTCACCAGTGAACTCATCTGGGCCTGTTCCTTTTAGTTTTGGAAGGTAATTGACTGTTGATTCAAGTTCTTTAATAGACATAGGCATATTCATACTATTTCTTCTTGTGTGTGTTTCGTCTAATTGTGTCTTTTAAAGAATTGGTCCATTGCATCTAGGTTATCAAAGTTGTGGGATAGAGCTATTTAGAGTATTCTTTTATTATCCATTTAATGCCCATAAAATCTGTAGTTATTGACCTTCTTTCATTTCTAACATTAGTAATTTGTGTCCTCTCTCTTCTTTTCTTAGTTACCCTGGCTATATTCTTATCAGCCTTATTAATCTTTTCAAAGAACAAGCTTTGGGTTTCACTTATTTTCCCTATTGATTTCCTGTTTTCAATTTCATTGATTTATGCTCTAATTTTTACTTTTTCTTCTTCTGCTTATGTTAGATTTTATTTGCTCTTCTTTTTCTAGTGCATAGGGTGAAAGCTTAGATTATTAATTTTAGATCTTTCTTATTTTTTAATATATCATTCAATGTTATAAATTTCCCTGTAAACATTGCTTTCACTGCATCCCACAAATTTTGATAAGTTGCATTTTCACTGTCATTTTGTTCAAAACTTATATTTTTTCTTTCGAGATTTCTTTTTTAACTTCTGTGTTACTTTGAATTGTTTTGCTTAATCCCCAAGTATTTGGAGATTTTCTAGCTGTGTTTCTGTTATGGACTTCTAGCTTAATTCCATTTGATTTCAGAGCACACAATGTATGATTTCTGGTTGTTTTATATTTGTTAAGGTTTTTTGTTGTTGTTTGTTTTTGGTTTTTTCATTTGTTTGTTTGGTGTTTTGTGTAGCCCAGATTGTGGTCTATCTATCTTGGTGAATGTTCCATGTGAGCTTGAAAAGAATGTGTAGTCTACTCTTGTTGGATAGTCAATAGGTGTCAATTTAATCCAGTTGATTGATGGCGCTGCTAGTTCACCTATGTCCTTACTGACTTTTTGCCTACTGTATCTGTCCATTCCTGACAGAAGACTCTTGACATATCCAACTATAATAATAGATTTAGTTATTTCTCCTTGGAGTTCTATACATTTTTGCCTCACATACTTTGTTAGATGCATGCATATTAAGGATTGTTATATCTTCTAGGAGATATTATTATTTAGGTAATAATACATATTATATAATTATTATTATGTAATGCTTTTCTGTAGCCCTCATAACTTTCCTTGTTCTGATGTATGCTCTGCTTGAAATTAATATAGTTATGCCTGCTTTCTTTTGATTAGTGTCAGCATGGTATGTGGTACACACATTTTTCCAACTCTTACTTTTATTCCACTTTTTTATTGTGATAAAATACACGTAATAAAAAGTTTACTATCTTAACTATTTCTGAATGTACAGTTTAATGGCATTAAGTACATTCATACTGTTGTGCAACTATCACCATCATCTCCAGAACTCTTTTCATCTTGCAAAACTGAAACTCTATACCCATTAAACAGTAATTTCCAATTGTCCCCTCCCCCAGCCCAGGCAACCCCCATTCTACTTTCTGTCTCTATGATTTTGACTACTCTCAGTAACTCATATAAGTGGAATCACACAGTATCTGTGCTTTAATGACTGGTTTATTTCACTTAGCATGATGTCCTTAAGGTTCATACATGTTGTAGCACATGTCAGAATTTCCTTCCTTTATAAGGCTGAATAATGATTCATTGTGTGTATATATCACATTTTGCTTATCTGTTCATCTGTCAACAGACACCTGTGTTGCTTCCATGTTTTAGCTATTGTGAATATTGCTGCTATGAACATGGGAGCACAAATATTTCTTTCAGACCCTGCTTCCAATTCTTTTGAGTATATACCCACTAATGGATTACTGGGTCATATAATAGTTCTATTTTTAATTCTTTTATGAATCACCACACTGTTTTCCACAGCAGCTATTTATATTCCCACTAACAGTTCACAAGGGCTCTAATTTCTTCACATGCTTACCAACACTTTATTTTTATTATTATTATTATTTTATAGTAGCCATCCTGATGGCATGAGATGGTATTTATTGTAGCTTTGATTTGCATTTCCCTAATGGTTAGTAATATTAAGCATCTTTTCAGGTGTTTATTGGTAAATTTTTGGGTACTTGGTAATTTGGTAATTGGTATTTTCTCTTTAGAGAAATGTATATTCAAGACCTTTGCTCATTTTTGAATTGTTTTTTGTCACCATCCTTTTACTTTTAATCTAAATTATCTTTCTATTTAAAGTTAGTCTCTTGTAGACAACATATAAATGGGTCTTCTTTTCTTTGTTGATCTGTTCTGGCTATGTCTGTCTTTTAATGGGTATATTTAGACCACTGACATTTAAAGTGATTATTGATATAGTTAATACCCACCATATTTGTTTACTGTTTTCTATTTGTTGCTCTCATTCTTTGTTTCTATTTTATTCTTCCACTCTTTTACTGTCATTGCCAGATTTAATTGAGCGATTTATATGACTCCATTTTCTCTCTTTTCTTAGCAGATTAGTTATACTACTTTTTTAAACTTTTTAAAATGATTGCCCTAGAGTTTGTAATATACATTTACAACTAAACCAAGTCCACACTCAATTAACACTTCTCAAGTAGTGCAAGTACCCTATGATAACAAAATAATCCCTTTTTTTCTTACTTTCTCTTTCTGTTACTTCATCGTTAGTGTAAAGCAATGCAACTGATTTCTGTATGTTAATCTTGTATCCTGCTACCTTGTGGAATCTGTTTATCAGTTCTAGTAGTCTTTGTGTGGAGTCTTTAGGGTTTTCTAAAACCTAAAGTCTTTAGAGTATTATGTCATCTGCATATAAGGACAATTTTACCTCTTCCTTTCCAATTTGCATACCTTTTATTTCTTTTTCTTGCCTGATTTCTGTGGCTAGGACTTCCAGGACTATGTTGAATAGAAGTGGTGAGAGTGGGTATCTTGTCTTGTTCCAGATTTTAGTGGGAAAGGTGTCAGCTTTTCACTGTTGAATATTTTATTGGCTGTGGGTTTGTTATAAACAGCTTTTATTATGTTGAGGTATGTTCCCTCTATACCCACTTTGGTAAGAGTTTTTATCATGAATGGATGTTGAATTTTATCAAATACTTTTTCTGCATCTATAGAGATGATCATGTGGTTTTCTGTCTTTTCTTTTGTTGATGTGGTGATAATAACAAAATAATCTTATTTCCTCCCTCCTGTCCCTTGTAACATTGCTGTCATTCGTTTTGCTTATACGTGTATATGTTTATGCATAAGCATATATATCGATATGTATTCAATTATGTGTGTTTACATATATAGGTAAAATAATAACTGCAATTGTGTAAATTATTTTGTATGTTTATGTATATATATAAATTGTTGCTATTTTTGTTGCTATTACTATTCTTAACAAACTGTTATTTGTTAGATCAATTGAGAATAAGAAAAATAAAAGTTTTAATTTTATCTTCACTTCTTTCTCTGATGCTTTTCTTTTATTTATGTACACCTGAGTTTATGACCTATTTTTCTTCTCTAGGAAGAACTTATTTTAATTTGAATATGCTACGCCTTGGTATAGTGTTGTGTGTGTGTTTCCTTGGCATTTATCCTCTTTGGTGTTTTTTATGCTTCTTGAATCTGTGGTTTGTTGTCTGACGTTAATTTGGGGAAATTCTCCCTTATTATTGCTTCAAATATTTCTTCTGTTACTGTCTCTCTTTATTCTCTTTTTGGTATTCCCATTACACATAGGTTATACATTTTGTAGTTGTCCCACAGTTCCTGGATATTCTGTTCTGTTTTTTTTGTTTTGTTCTCAGTATTTTTTCTCTTTGTTTTTCAATTTTAGACATTTCTATTGACATACCCTCAAGCTCAGAGACGCTTTGCTAAGCTGTGTCCAGTCTACTAATGAGCCCTTTAAAGGTATTCTTCATTTCTGTTACAGTGTTGTTGATCTCTGGCATTTCTTTTTTATTTTCTTGTAATTTCCATCTCTCTGCTTACACAGTCCATCTGTTCTTGCTTGATGTCTATTTTATTCATTAGAGCCCTCAGCATATTCATCATAGTTATTTTGAATTGCCAGTCTAACAATACCAATATTCTTGCCATGTCTGAGTCTGGTTCTGTTGTTTGCTCTGTCTCTTCAAGCTGTTTTTTTTTTTATTTTGAGTATGCTTTGTAATTTTTTCTTAACAGCTGGAGGTGATGGGTAAAAGGAACTGTGTTAAATAAGTCTTTAGTGACATAGTGGTAAAGTGTGGGCGGAGAGGAGGTATTCTACAGTCCTAAGGTTAGGTCTCAGTCTTTGAGTGAGTCTCTGAACTGTGAACTTTACAAGTGCTTCTCAGTTTGTTCTCCCCCCTTAGGAGGGGTAGGGTGCTTACATTTGGCTGGAGTTGGGTATTTCCCTTCTCTAATATGGAAGGCTAGAAGTAGCTGCAGTTGGGTGTTTTCCTTCCCCCAGGCCAGTTAGACTCTGATAAAAATCCAGCAGGTTAGGCTCTGATAAAATAATTCCCCTCAAGGGCAGGCCTTGTTATGAAGCACAGAATGTTCTGGCATATTTTTAAATGGCTCCTTTTCCCCTCCTCCTGCCAGAAGCACAAGAGGATTTTTTTCCAATATTCACGGTGGAAATGCGGTCAAGCTCCTGAAGGTAAAAAACACAAAGTGTGCCCCGCCCCTCACCCATGACTGGTTCCCTTGGAGTTTTTAACTCTCACACTTGTCCACTCTAAGCCTCCGCCAATTCACCTGTTAGAGTTCAAGGTTTTCGGCCCCAGCACTTATTCTCGTGGAAGCTTCTGCTCCGGTAAGTTGTGAATCTCTGTACCTGCTTGTCTCTCCTATTTGGGGCCAGAGTTAGTTGAAAACACTTCTAAAAAGTGAATTTTATGGTATGTCAATTATATCTCAATAAACCAGGAAAGGAAAAGATTGGCCAGAAATCCAGATGAGCCTCACAGTTTTCATTCCCGATGCCAAAGCAAAGGCTGCTTTTGACAAAGGTAGTCCTGTAATAAAATATAGTTGTTGTTGTTTTAAAGCTATGTCAAAAAACCAGAGTTCATAATGTAATGCTGCTAAGTGAAGGGGCAGTTGTGTAATTCCATCCAAAAAACTTTGCTTCAGTATGTTTTTTGGTTGAATGAAATACTGTTCACCCTTGGTCAACAATTTTCATTGATGGTCCTTCATGTTCTCTCCCAGGCAGAATTCAAAAATTAAGGGTCAGGTAGGCACAGTCTTTATCCTAAGAATGCACTCATGATGCTCCAGGATCCAAGGAAGATGGTTGGCAGAAATTATAGGGTTTCAGCCCCACCTATTATTGGGAAAATAGTCCTGGAAGATGACTCAGGCATTGGCTGGGAGACTAGAAAGAGTAGGCGTGTATAAACCAGGAGGGCAGAAGAGATCAAGACCTGGAGGAAGAGAAAGCAGATTTGTACTGATAACCCTTGCATGGGACAGATCTGTGTCTCTACTCTGCAACTGGGCCTGAATCACCACGACTTGGAATCTGTGTTAACTCTCAGAGGACGGCTTTGAAAATATCTATTTTTTACCTTTATGAGGTTGTTTAGGATCAGGGCAGGCCTGCGCTACAGATAAAGGTTAAGAATGATCCAATAACAAAAAGATAGGGTGCTTGCTTGGGCAGCACATATACTAAAATTGGAACGCTACAGAGAAGATAAGCATGGCCCCTGTGCAAGGATGACATGCAAAATCGTGAAACATTCCATATTTTTAGTAAGTCAGAGAAAAACAAATATCATATATTAATGCATATATGTGAAATCTGAAAAACTTGGTATAGACGATCTAATTTACAAAGCAGAAATAGAGACAAAGAGGTAGAAAACAAACGAATGGATACCAAGGGGGAAGGGGGGTTGTGGGTTGAATTGGGAGATGGCGATTGACATAAGGATACTATTGATACTATGTATAAAATAGATAACTAATGAGAACCTACTGTACAGCACAGGGAACTCTAGTCAATGCTCTGTGGTGACCTAAATGGGAAGGAAATCCAAAAAAGAGGGGATATACATATATGTATATGTTTAGCTGATTCACTTTGCTGTGCAGTATAAACCAACACAATATTGTAAAGCAACTACACTCCAACAAAAATTAATTTTAAAAAAAGATAGTGACGCAGAGGTGGGGGAATCAGGCAGAATCTGGCACGTGGGAAACGTTCTCAGTGTATGTCAAAGGCTCAGCGTCAGAAGCCAAATTGCCTGGATTTGAATCCTGGCTGTCATTTACCAGCTGAGAGACATTGGACGAATTCCAAAACATCTCTGTGCCTCGGTTTCCTCTTCTGAAACGTGAGGAAAGCATTAGCTGTACTTTATAGGGTAATTTGTGATAAGTGCTAAGTATGTGATCATTTTGATTGGAAATAATAGCAATGAAAATAAACCCACTGTAGAATTAAATGTTTAAAAATATGTATGTATTCACATCCATACAATGTATTGCATGTACACACACACAAATATATTAATAAAGGAATCATTAAATGAAAGAAATTTGAGAAATCTTACCCATTTGCCCTAGAAAGCTACGCTCTCCCTCTCATAGGCTCCAACTCTTAAGTCTGACATGTTGTTTGATGGCCCCTGGGGATAAGTAGACAAAGAAAATAGGGAGACTATGAAAGAATTCATGCTCACTGAGAAACTACATTCCCGAAGAATCCCTGATTGCTGAGAAAGCAATCCCAGCTGTGAGGAAAGACCTAGCAGTTCCCAGGAACTCTCTGAACGAGGCTAGAGTTATCCCTGGAGCTCCAGCTTAAGCTGGCCTCTTTCCGCCACTGTCACTGTTGTGGAGGAATACTTTGTCAAAATACACATTTACCTGGCTGTCAAATTTTGAAGGTATAGTATAATGTGCATGTATATATCCTTGGAAATTTGTGGAATAGAAGAGTGTAATATGCATGTATATATCCTTGGAAATTTTGAAGGTATAGTATAATGTGCATGTATATATCCTTGGAAATTTGTGGAGGAGAATATCCAGTTAACAGTAAATAAATAAAGGTGGTATGGATAATCAAATACTATTTTAAGTGGAATTATCTGAAAAGGGAATTCGTGTAATCATCATGGCCATTTTCCCTCCACTCTTCCACTTCAGCCTTTTCTGCAGCTAAAATCAGAAAGAAGGTGAATCGTATTATGTCCTAATAATGTCACTTGTAAGGAAAGAGAAATGATCTCCTAAAACTCTATCATAGGTTCAGCACACTGATGGGCTTGGCGTCACTGGCCAGACCTTGGTTTTGTTCCTGCTGCACCTGCTACGCAGGGAGGGGCTCAAATTTTTCAACTTGAGCTTCGGTTGTCTCTTCTGTAATGTGGTCACATCAGTCATGCATCCTCCCAGGTACTTAAGCCCTTGACATAGTACTTGCACAGGAAAGTGTTTTAAAATGCTTGCTATTGTTTTCTTCTAAATTTATATAAGCTACATTATAATTATGCTCTTGTACTAAGCCAACAATTGATTTTTATTCTAAAGAAAACCCAATGGTTTGTTTGTATTTATTTATTTTTAAAATACATTTATTTATTTATTTATTTTTGGCTGCCTTGGGTCTTCGTTGCTGCGCGCGGGCTTTCTCTAGTTGCGGCGAGCGGGGGCTACCCTTCCTTGCGGTGCGTGGGCTTCTCTTGTTGCGGAGCACCGGCTCTAGGTGCGCGGGCTTCAGTAGTTGTGGCTTGCGGACTCTAGAGCGCAGGCTCAGTAGTTGTGGTGCACGAGCTTAGTTGCTCCGCGCCATGTGGGATCTTCCCTGACCAGGGATC
>NC_041220.1:6813482-6828943 GCF_002837175.3 Physeter macrocephalus
AGTAAGTCAGAGAAAAACAAATATCATATATTAATGCATATATGTGAAATCTGAAAAACTTGGTATAGACGATCTAATTTACAAAGCAGAAATAGAGACAAAGAGGTAGAAAACAAACGAATGGATACCAAGGGGGAAGGGGGGTTGTGGGTTGAATTGGGAGATGGCGATTGACATAAGGATACTATTGATACTATGTATAAAATAGATAACTAATGAGAACCTACTGTACAGCACAGGGAACTCTAGTCAATGCTCTGTGGTGACCTAAATGGGAAGGAAATTCAAAAAAGAGGGGATATACATATATGTATATGTTTAGCTGATTCACTTTGCTGTGCAGTATAAACCAACACAATATTGTAAAGCAACTACACTCCAACAAAAATTAATTTTAAAAAAAGATAGTGACGCAGAGGTGGGGGAATCAGGCAGAATCTGGCACGTGGGAAACGTTCTCAGTGTATGTCAAAGGCTCAGCGTCAGAAGCCAAATTGCCTGGATTTGAATCCTGGCTGTCATTTACCAGCTGAGAGACATTGGACGAATTCCAAAACATCTCTGTGCCTCGGTTTCCTCTTCTGAAACGTGAGGAAAGCATTAGCTGTACTTTATAGGGTAATTTGTGATAAGTGCTAAGTATGTGATCATTTTGATTGGAAATAATAGCAATGAAAATAAACCCACTGTAGAATTAAATGTTTAAAAATATGTATGTATTCACATCCATACAATGTATTGCATGTACACACACACAAATATATTAATAAAGGAATCATTAAATGAAAGAAATTTGAGAAATCTTACCCATTTGCCCTAGAAAGCTACGCTCTCCCTCTCATAGGCTCCAACTCTTAAGTCTGACATGTTGTTTGATGGCCCCTGGGGATAAGTAGACAAAGAAAATAGGGAGACTATGAAAGAATTCATGCTCACTGAGAAACTACATTCCCGAAGAATCCCTGATTGCTGAGAAAGCAATCCCAGCTGTGAGGAAAGACCTAGCAGTTCCCAGGAACTCTCTGAACGAGGCTAGAGTTATCCCTGGAGCTCCAGCTTAAGCTGGCCTCTTTCCGCCACTGTCACTGTTGTGGAGGAATACTTTGTCAAAATACACATTTACCTGGCTGTCAAATTTTGAAGGTATAGTATAATGTGCATGTATATATCCTTGGAAATTTGTGGAATAGAAGAGTGTAATATGCATGTATATATCCTTGGAAATTTTGAAGGTATAGTATAATGTGCATGTATATATCCTTGGAAATTTGTGGAATAGAAGAGTGTAATATGCATGTATATATCCTTGGAAATTTTGAAGGTATAGTATAATGTGCATGTATATATCCTTGGAAATTTGTGGAATAGAAGAGTGTAATATGCATGTATATATCCTTGGAAATTTTGAAGGTATAGTATAATGTGCATGTATATATCCTTGGAAATTTGTGGAATAGAAGAGTGTAATATGCATGTATATATCCTTGGAAATTTTGAAGGTATAGTATAATGTGCATGTATATATCCTTGGAAATTTGTGGAATAGAAGAGTGTAATATGCATGTATATATCCTTGGAAATTTTGAAGGTATAGTATAATGTGCATGTATATATCCTTGGAAATTTGTGGAATAGAAGAGTGTAATATGCATGTATATATCCTTGGAAATTTTGAAGGTATAGTATAATGTGCATGTATATATCCTTGGAAATTTTGAAGGTATAGTATAATGTGCATGTATATATCCTTGGAAATTTTGAAGGTATAGTATAATGTGCATGTATATATCCTTGGAAATTTTGAAGGTATAGTATAATGTGCATGTATATATCCTTGGAAATTTTGAAGGTATAGTATAATGTGCATGTATATATCCTTGGAAATTTTGAAGGTATAGTATAATGTGCATGTATATATCCTTGGAAATTTTGAAGGTATAGTATAATGTGCATGTATATATCCTTGGAAATTTGTGGAGGAGAATATCCAGTTAACAGTAAATAAATAAAGGTGGTATGGATAATCAAATACTATTTTAAGTGGAATTATCTGAAAAGGGAATTCGTGTAATCATCATGGCCATTTTCCCTCCACTCTTCCACTTCAGCCTTTTCTGCAGCTAAAATCAGAAAGAAGGTGAATCGTATTATGTCCTAATAATGTCACTTGTAAGGAAAGAGAAATGATCTCCTAAAACTCTATCACAGGTTCAGCACACTGATGGGCTTGGCGTCACTGGCCAGACCTTGGTTTTGTTCCTGCTGCACCTGCTACGCAGGGAGGGGCTCAAATTTTTCAACTTGAGCTTCGGTTGTCTCTTCTGTAATGTGGTCACATCAGTCATGCATCCTCCCAGGTACTTAAGCCCTTGACATAGTACTTGCACAGGAAAGTGTTTTAAAATGCTTGCTATTGTTTTCTTCTAAATTTATATAAGCTACATTATAATTATGCTCTTGTACTAAGCCAACAATTGATTTTTATTCTAAAGAAAACCCAATGGTTTGTTTGTATTTATTTATTTTTAAAATACATTTATTTATTTATTTTTGGCTGCCTTGGGTCTTCGTTGCTGCGCGCGGGCTTTCTCTAGTTGCGGCGAGCGGGGGCTACCCTTCCTTGCGGTGCGTGGGCTTCTCTTGTTGCGGAGCACCGGCTCTAGGCGGGCGGGCTTCAGTAGTTGTGGCTCGCGGGCTCTAGAGCGCAGGCTCAATAGTTGTGCAGGGGATTAGCTGCTCCGCGCCATGTGGGATCTTCCCTGACCAGGGATCGAACCCGTGTCCCCTGCATTGGCAGGCGGATTCTTAACCACTGCGCCACCAGGGAAGTCCTGGTTTGTTTGTATTGAACATGCATGTTTATTTCTTCTTGAATCGCAGTGGATCTGTGGTCGACCCTAGACTTTACTACTAGTTCATCAACGTCTTTGGATAAAAGAGAAGAATTTGGTATTCAGGTCATTATTTACGAAAAGCTAAGGAATCAGCAGCCTACATGGCTAAATGAAGATTTTAGAACTGGTATCTCAGCAAATGTTCTAACAAGAATGCACCTGCATTTTCAGGCTGTTCTCAAGCAGCAGTTTGTTTCCATAGCACCTAAGTAGAGAAAGACAAAATCTCCCATTCATCCCCCAAAGCAGAAAACACCAGGTAGTTTCAAATTCCAGGTTTTGGTAAGGAAAGATGATGATATTTTCCAATACGCATTAAAGGTTGGTTTCAGAATATTTTTCCTTTGTTAACTAAAAGTCATTCTTAGGCTATAATTTGAACTCATATTAACATTCAATGCAAAAGACTGATACTTGTCTTACAAGACAAATCGTGCAAGTTTCTAAAATCTAAAATGTCATTTTGCTTAGTTTAGAAAGGAAAATGACATAATAAAAGAGAAGACACCTCCTTGCTAAAGATGAACCTAGGAGGAGGAGTCCAAGAAAATTTCAGAATGTAGAGTCAGTACGATCAATAACGAGAGGGAAGAATTTGTGTCATTATTTGTTCATTCAATTGTTTAAAAAAAATTTTTTTTTTAAACCTTCTAGGTACTTGGCACTTTGCTAAATGCACTGGGACACAGAGTCACGTAAAACAGTCTCTGCCTTCATAAGCTTCAGGAAGCCAAGGAGAGAGGCTGGACCATCAAGGGTTATACCACAGGGTAGAAAATACTTCATCAGCAAGCAGACAGAGGATGCTGCAGAACTTCATGGGAGAGAAGACAAGGGGCTAAAAAAGGAAAAAAAAAAAAAAAAAGAAGAAGAAGAAGAAGCTAAAGAGAGTCACAAAAGAGACTATTCAGAAAAAGCAGAAACAATTTTAATAAAGAAAATGTCTGCCCTTCTAAAATCAAACACATTTAATACTATGTCTGTATAATACATCAAAGATATGTCTTGTTCTTTAAAATATCTTCCCTCCCAATGATTCTGAGGCTCAATCATGATTACAGGGTACATGAAATGAAGTATATTAACATGACACAACCCCTCAGTACATAGTGCATGATTGGTAAGGGCACACAGTTCACACAAGTTAACATGAGCTACGTGAGGTGTCCTCAATTTTCCTGTATTTACCCCTGCTACCCAGGGTGGACATTCTTTCAACACTGTACCTTGGTGACCTCTGAAAGATGGACATTGAAAGTTAAAAATGGGTTAGTATATAGGCACTGATGTATAGAAAATACACTTTGCGGTTATATATATTGTAAGCTGGAAATAAATGCCTTTGAATGACGTATATTTATGCTAGGAAGCTTGACAAACACTGAACAGTCTGTGAAGAATGGAAAGCCTCTTGACCATCAATTCAAATAAATATAATCCAACCACACGCAGCAATACTAATTTACTTGTTAACCTAACTACTCTGAAATCATTTGGTTGTCAGGTACCAAAATAGTTTTAAAGATAGGGAACTGCTGTCCCACTTAATCCTTGTGGGTGGCCCAATTCCCCAAGATATTCACAGCTGAGAAGTATTTTTAAATGTATTTTTTTTCTTACGTGATAATCAATTAGGAGCAAATGAAATCCAGTCTTCAAATTTCAAAAAAATGCAAATCACTTTTGAATGACTTCAGACTAGGCGTACAGGACACAGACTCTCTTTTAGCTCACACCCTGAAGGCTGCTTTCGCATGCCATCACCTCTGTAACAGGCGGAAGCTCGACGCCTAACCCTACACAGGACTGCCCAATCTACTGACGATCTCATCGAACAAGGACGGCCCAATCAAGCAAGAGCATCAGGTGCAGTGCTTCTCAAGTCAGTGAAGAGTAATACTTTAAAGAAACTTCCTTCTAATAAATACAATATAAAAGCCTTTCTAGTCTATGCAGAAGTTTACAAAAAAGCACTTCAAAGATGTCTGGTCAAAACTATCGCCAGAAGATTCCAAAGCCCACGCGTTTTGTTCCAAATATAATTATGATAGCTCCTACAAAAGCAGTGAAAAGCAAGACAAGAAAATCTGGATCTTTCTTCAATGATTTCAACCCTATTCCTTGGGAGAACAGGGAAGTAAAGTCTGCTGCGGGTTGTGCTTGGTTTTAGGCAGATGTCACCTGGGACCAAATGCTACGGCAGGTTCAGATTTTTTCATTATCATCACTGTGGATCTTTTTAAGCGTGACTGGGCTTGGTTGCCTCAGAGACGACTTAGAAACATCCGTGTGCATGGTGGACATGGCGATGGTCTCATAGTCGCCATCCTGAGACCGGAAATCACAAAAGTTAAAGAAGAACTGCAGGTCTCTCTGGAAGTTTTTGTTCAGGAAGCCGTAAAATATGGGGTTGACACAGGTGGAGATCATGGCTGTGAGGTGGCAGAGCAGGAATAACAGATTATGGTTGCACGTAGCAATGATCTGATGATTCCAGTCGAACACGGTGTTGAAGATGGTGAGCGGCAGCCAGCAGGCCGCAAACGCCACCACAATGGACAGCAGCATGACGTTGATTCTTTTGTTTTCGCTGGACCTGTACTTATTGTCTCTCATCTTGTCCATCATGTTGTTTCTTCTTTTTAAGCGTATATATATCTACAGGAGGAAAGAAATAAAGAGTTCAAATAGAATCACTCATTGAATGAGGACTCTTGGAGAAAGAAGGTAAAAAGGGAAATGGTGGCGGGGGGGGGGGGATGTTTTCTTACCTTGAAGTAGCAAACAAATATAAAACAGAGTGGGCCAAAATACTGCAGCACCAAGAGGAGAGTGGTGTAAGACAACCGGTGAGAGTCTGACGGAAATCTATCAAAGCAGACGTACTTGTCCTTGAACGCATCAAGGGTCACATTTTGGAACGGTTCATCCGTCAATACTTGGTAGATCAGGAAGGGCAGAGAAGAAGCCACAGCAAGGACCCAGATGACAGCAATGCCTACGTAAGCATGTCTATTACTTGGTCTCCAGCCCCGTGGATTGATGATCAGCTGATGCCGTTCCACGGCAATGAGGACCAAAGAGAAGATAGACACGGTGATGGAAACACACTGCACAAAAGGGTTCAACTTGCACATTGCCTCACCAAAAACCCAGTGGTCCATCAACGTGTAGACAAACGTGAAGGGGAGACACATGATAGCAACAAGCAGGTCTGAGAAGGAAAGGTTCACAATCAGGATGTTGGTGACATTTCTCAACTCCTTTTGTTTCAAGATGATGATGATCAAGGCCAGGTTTCCAGAGACCCCCAGAATGATCACAGCTCCATAAGCAAGAGCTAACGTGAATATCATGGCCAAGGGCAGAGGACAGTCATCATTTTCGAAAGCCAAAACCTGGGAATTCTTCTCTGAAAAATTATAATAGAATGAACGATTTTCTACCTGGGAAAATAACGTTGAATTCATTTTGACTGGTTTGGCTATTACGGATGACTCTAGACAAACGGACAATATGTTTCCTCAAAGCAGGTCAAAGACTCAACTTATTTTTATTCTCCATATTGGAATCCATTTCTCAAAATTATTCTGAATTCTTCATTCCCTTGCACTGAACAACCTGTAAAGAGAAAATGACCAATTGCATTACTAATTTTATTGAGGGAGGTCAAAATGAATTCCGAGTCATAGTACTGTTTAAAGTGAAGACACTGAAATAAACAAAATGTATTCTATATATACATCTTTTTTTAAATAGTAGAAACAGTGAAAACAATTTGAAAAAAAACTTTAGTCATACTTTTAACTTGATGTGCTTTCACATTGAGTTTCAGCAAAATGCAGTGGTCTGTACATGAGTAAGGTGTGTATAAATCTCATGCCCAAAGTCTTACATAAACGACCATCAGCACATTCCTAAACACTGTAGGAATATGAAGGTATAAAAAAAAATGCACAGATTAAAACGACCATCAGCACATTCCTAAACATTGTAGGAATATGAAGGTATAAAGAAAAAAAGGACAGATTAAAACATAAGAAAAAGATATGGCACCACCAAAGGAAAACAAACAAACAAAAATTTACTTAATTCTTCCTCTTACTATAAAAAAGTTGCAGTAATGGCCCCACCAACACTGAACTGCTCTTTAAGGAGATGATCGATACAGTGAAACATCAAGAAACTTTGTCCTATGAAGGACTGCTGAAGGAAAAGAAGATGTTTAATCCAGAAAAGACTCACTAGGAAGGGTACAAACATCTTCTCACATTGGAATGGGTAGCGTGTGGTCCCTGGCTTGTGGCTCAGAATCTTATGTCCTCTCAAGTTAGAAGTAGGACCAAGGGAAGTGGATTACATTAAAAATATTTCACATCATTATGAGGAACAAAAGTTTAATCAAATGGAATGAACTGCCTGTAAACCAGCAAGTTCTCCACATGCAACAGTTTGTTAAGTACCACTCGAAAGGCTTGGGGAAGTTCTCACATTGTGTAGGAGATTCAACTGGGTAACTCTGAAGCTCTTTCTGACTTTAAGATTCTACGATATTATTAACATGTCAGAAGCTTTCAAAGGATTTCTAAGGTTTTCTTCACGGAAATATCCTCCCTCCCCACTAGGCTGTATACAGATACAATCCAGGGATCTAAATTTTAGTCGTACTTTTGATCTTTCCCAGCATTTTGGGAAAGACAACAGTCCGGTAGAGCTTACAAGCTCCTTTAAAAAAAAAAAAACTCTGATTTCCCTTACGTTATTAAGTAAATATACGAGATGGGGTTTCTTATGTTAATTAACAGGCCATTGTGCCTGCGTTAAGAAACAGAATTGCATTTCTTTCTTCTGTGAGAACGATAAAGAAAAATCATGCAGAATTACTTCCATTGAAAAGGAGACAAGAACTTTAATGAACAAAATCTGCTTTTGCCTTTTAAGTGACGCCACTATGGAACCTTTCCTTGGGTACTTTTGCTTTCTAGAATATGGGGTGTTTTTTATTATAAAACTACACCTTATAAAACTGAAGAATAAAAAGAAAGGTTACTGCCACTTAGTGAGAATGAAAGCATCAGGACTAGGAAAGGTATCAAGTGCGAACGTTCTAGAAACCTTCTCCCGTCTTCTTGTCCACAGCCTGGAAAGACTCCTGAACCTCCCTGGCAACACACTTTTCTCTCAAGAATACCAAAGAGAGAGAATATCTGTGTCTCTCGGTGTCTGAGAACAAACCTGGAGCAAGCAAGCGCTAATCTAAACATTCGTTGGAAATTTCGCGCTGAAGAATTCAAGAAAATTTCGCATCATACATCCTCGTCAGGTTGCTGGCAAGATATCTCACGTCACTGCGCAGGTATCTGAGTTTTTCTTCGTTAGTGGAACTAGCCTGACAGGAAGATGCATCCTCTAACTCCCTACCCAGGGCTCCCCGTCTGCACACAGTGCCGGGTGAGACACACAAGGTAGGGACCACTGAGCCTCCTGGACCCGACACTTGAAGACCGCTACGCTGCCTTACACTCCCGATCTAACAACCCCACGGGGCATGTTCTGTACCCGGCGGGCAGGTCCCTTCACAGTCACCAAGCGCCCTGGCCCGTTTTAGCTTCTGCACCTTTGCCTCTGCAACTCCTCATCACGCATCCAAATGCTACCCATCTTTCAAAGCACCATATAGTCCCCTGGATTCTTAATTGGCTCTTCACAACTGTAATATTGCCTCTTGAAGGTAGGTACTATGTATATCTCATACTACTTTGCGAATACTAGATTTAGAATAAAAATGTGTTGCTGGCACAGTAGGTGCACAGATGTAGTAACAGGTTCTTGTGTGACTGACATTGACATCAATAGCTGAACTCTGTTGTTGACCGAAAAAAATCCACAATCTAAGAGTTGAGAGTTATGTTTTATTCGGCGGATTCGCTGAGGACTCAAGCCCGGGAGGCAGCCTCTCAGATGCTCTGAGGGGTGGCTCGGAAGAGGTCGGGGAGCAGCCAGGATATACAGGAGCTTTTGCAAGAAAAGGCAGGTAGCTGGAACGTCAAAAGATTGCTGTTAATTAAAGAAAACCAGACATCTCAAGGTAATGAATTTAGCATTTTTCTATGTATGGGAAGATACAAGAGTCTGGGCTCATTGAAATATTATCTGGAGCCAGTATCCTGTTCTTTCCCATCCAGAATCCCCTCCGGTGCACCGTCCGGGGTGACTGCAGGGGCTGATGGCTGGATGCCCACAACATCCTTTGTTTACTGATACGGCGGGCGGCAGGGGACATGCTTGTCCACACTATCATAGTCCTTTGACATGCAAAATGGATGTTAAAAAAAAGGAATTGTTTCTGAAAGAGAATTCATTCGTCCAATAAATACTTATTGAACACTATTTTGTGTCAGGCAGGGTTTCAGTGGAGACAACAGTGAAGTTCCCATTGAGCTCCTAGTCTTGTGTGCAGAAGTAGACAAGAAAAAATAAATCGGTAAAAGAGGACACAAGACGGTAGTAAGTGCCATGGAGAAAAATCAAGCAAGGAAGGGGACCTGGGATTGCTGGGAGGGCAGCTGTTACGGGGTGGGGGGGGGGCTCTGACTGCCGGAGAAGATGGCGTGTGAGTCAAGACCCGACAGCGAGGAAGGAAGCCAGGCAGATGCCTCAGGCATGCATCCCCTGTGGAAACAGCAAACATGAAATCTTTACGACTGGAGTGTGCTTGGTGTGCTGAACAGATGAGAAGCGAAATAAATGAGGGACGGACTATAGGGAAGTAGCTGGGAGGGTAGCAGGGGAGAAACAGGCTCTGCAGGGCCTGACTCCATGGGACAGTCTTTGACTTCTTCTCGGAGAGTCTTTGGTAAAGGCATGAAGTTCTATGAACTGTTTTAAACTTATTGCTCTAGCTGTTGTTTGCAAGGACTTAAGACAGGAGAGAGAAGTAGGGAGATTCATTTACAGGCTAGTGGAATAATCCAGGTGAGAGATAATGGAGGCACAGACCAAGGTGTTTGCAGTGAAAAGGAAGAAAGAAAGTTTAAATCTACCAACTGACTTTGACAAAATTCACTGCATATGGGACTTAACGCAAACACTTATTAAATTATTACAATTTCTGGGCTACAAAGTTTTCTTGCAGATGGATTTAGGTTAAATATACTGAAACTCTACTCCGATCCCTTTGAAATTATATTTGCTAGACATATCCTGTGAGAAATAGCAGTTTTCTTACTAAGTAGAAGTTAATTTAGCTATACAGAAAATGCAAACTTTACATTTTTTTACTGTATTTGAAATCAGACTCCTTTGCTAAGCGCATGTCATTCCAGTTGGGTAAAACAGTTCTGCATTGGATAAAATGTGTATTTCCAGCCTACCTTAGTATAAACTCAAGGATGAATAATTGTCAGAAAATAATACTGAGAAAGAATTTACATACGTCATCTTTGACAAGGAAAATGATTTGATCTTTACTATGCCAATATAGACTTCTAAAGTAACGTATGCAGCTACAGGCACTGCAAAAATGAAAGGTTGTTGCATCTCACTATAGCTGCCATGTGCCTTTAGAGACAAAACAGAGACACTACATACATCCAGTTGGCAAATTAGCCCCCTTCCAAAGCGAAATTTGCTTCTCCATTCCACTTTGAACGCTGGCCTTTACTGCTTGCTGTTCTTAGAGCTGTTACTGCCTGAGAATACAGCTCTCTGGTCATAACCTGCTGCAGATAAATTTTGTCATATACTCAGAACTGGCTGCTTAACTCCCTTGTTTTTGGAAAAGAAATGTCAGCCTTGCTACATGCATCCTCCCAAAGTTACTGCTAGTTTATTCACATGAGTTACATAATTCTCTGCTCCTTTCCCTTCCAGGAGGGCTTGCTCAACTGACAGCTGCCTTAAAACAATAAGGAAAGACGAATAAAGCAGCAGTCACCCACCGAGAAGCGCTCAGTCTTTGGCCATGGGTGAGGAACCCGGCCGACAGCTCTCTGCTCTCACCGGGGAAGCAGCCTGCAGTCCAGGGACTGAGAGCCGCTGTGGCCGGGACTCCGCTTCAGGCAGAGCCAGGCAAGCTCCGTGCCCCCCGGCCCCCGCCTGTGTGCCACCCGACAAGTTATGCTTTGCCCTAGGGTCCTGGTGGGCACGGCAAATCTGAGAACTCTTTAAAAACAAAAAAGGAATGTCAAGACACACTTCCTCACTCTCCCCTCCCCTCCCCTCGGTTTTTCCTGAGTTACCAAACTCAGGAGATGGGATGTGTTAAATCAAAATTCCCGTCGGCACGCTTACGCGCCCGCCTTTTTCATATCGTGTAACCAGGTGAATTGCCCCAAACTGCCCTCATTCCTAATACTCCCTCCCTCCCTGCCCCCCCCATACACACACACTTGCCACCCATCTGTCAGATGTCTCTACCCGTAATGATGAGACTGGCAAAGCAGAAAAGGTCCACGACAACCAGAACCAAACAGGCATAGCCCAGACTTAGCTGACTCTGGCCCCACATCAGTCCTTAGAACACTCTTCTCTCTCCAACCTACCTGGAGACCAGCGGGCCACTCTTAGGCCACTTCCCTCTCCAGTCCATCCACAGTCTCCTACCCAGCCGCGCTCCACCACCACCGGTGCAAAGGAGCTGAAGATTCGGACGATGGAAACTCGGAAGTGGGGGACAGTACGATGTCTCCTGGGGACGCAGCGCCAGGCTGGAGGGCCCAGCCCCGGGGGGCAGGGCTCGACGCAGCCCGCGCGCGGGGCGCCCACCGGGGCCCCGGGCCGCTCCCCGCGCACAAGCGCGGCGCGCAGGGCGAAGGCCGACCGCGAGCCCTCCTCCCCCGGCCGTCCCGGCCGCGCGTTCCTCCGCAGAAGCTCAGCGCGGCCGCGCCGCGGGGGCTCGGGAAAGATGCCAAAGGCGGCGAAGGAGGGAGGACGACGTCGCACCGGAGCCCGAGGAGGGCGACTCGGGCCCCGTAGGGAACCCCCGTAGAGCGGCGTTGGCCCCGCACCGCAGGCGGCGCCGGGCGGCCGGCCGTTTGGAGCGCCTCGCGACCCGCCCGCGCGGGGACCGAACCGAAGGCTGCCTGCGCCCCCGCCGCTCCCCAGAGCTCGTTGCGGGACCCGCGTGCCCTTTCTTCCTCTTTCAGCCTTCACCCCGTCGGTGTCGGAGTCCTCTGAAGTCAGTCCTGTCAAAGGTGTACTCCTGAAACTTACCCTCTCTGCCGCACCCGTCTTTCAGCCCGATGGTTAAAGCGGGAAGGGCGGTCGTGGAAGGCAGCGGAGCGGGAAGGAAAGCTCGCGGGTGCTTCTCCGGCTCCAAGCCTAAAGGTTGGTGGGGAGGGGAAGAGCCGCCCTTGAAGCGGAGCTCCACCTCGTCCCGGCCACGTGACAGCCCCCGGGCGGCGCCGCAGCCCCCCGCACCCCTCCCCGGGAATTCGGGGGGCAGCGCGGGAGCCGCGCGCGCTGTCGGGCCGCGCGCCCGGGCCGGGGGTGCGCGCCCGCTCGGCCGCTGCGCCGGGCTGAGGTCGCGCCCGCGCGCCGTCGCTGGCGCTCGGTGCCACCTCGCGGCCGAGGCTGAGCCGGCGGTGCGGGCAGCGGCGCGAACCCAGCTCCGGGGAAGGGGGCGCGAAGCCCACCGCGACTGCGCCGCTCGTGCGTGCCTGGCCTCTGCCGTGACGTCCGGAGGTTTCTCACGCCGGAGCCAGAAGTTTTCCTTTTTAGCAGTGAGCAAAGAGAAGACCTCAAAGAAGCAAAAGTAGCGAATCTCCGGTAAGATGGAAGGGGCTTTTGTTTTTAAGTCCTTCTTTCTCTCCGCTAGAAAAATGCGTTGAGGCAGGTTTGTTCCCGGCACCGAGCTGCTCCTTTCAGGGAAGCACGAGGAGAGGAACATTTTCTTGCGGGTCCGAAAGAGGCAGTGCCATTTCCTCGGTACTTAATCTACTACCGTGCAGAACAATAGGAAGGAATAAAAGAACAGAATGTACACAGAGCACGTTGATGGTGCAAAGCCATCCTGGTGCCTGATGGTTCAAGCTAATTGCGGATACACTGACCTCAGGTGTTTTACATACTTCTGCTCTACTTCGAAAAGCCAAAGTTGTGTAACACACACACACACACACACACAGAGTGATTACTGATGTAGATGAATACAACTTCCAAATCAAACTTTCAAGTCATAAAGAGTCTTCCTAATAAGCATACAGGACACTGCCTAGGAGATGCATACAAGTTTCATTTAGATAACAACCATGATCGCAATCTGTCTTCAAACTAAAAGCAGAACAAAATTCTGAGACAAGTGGAATTACTTGAACTTCGTTGAAAAATGTTTTATTTTTCTAGTTATTAGACTGAATAAATACTATTTAAAGCTCAGTAGAAACTCTAGCTCATTCATTTATATAAATTATGATGTACACAATCTCTGTTGTCCCCCCGCCGGGAAAGGTTTCTAAAATATTTGTCATTAGGTATATTTTTATAAAGTTGGAAAGGGATTATGACCGAGAATCGATATATCGCAATCAGGTAATAAATGCACTCTAACAATATATATGAGCATACATTTTTAAAAAGCCCACTAGTGATTAAGGAATAGTAAAATGGCACATATATTTTCTTTCTTTTTCTTTTATTTTAAACCAAGGATGAAAATATAAAACATAATTTAGGAATTTCAGTTATTTAAAGAGCAATAACTCATTTAGGTTTCTATTCACTCTCTGTTTACTCTATCCCTTAAGTCACATTCTATTCATAGAAGCAAATTTACCCCAACGTCTTCATCTAATTGGCTCTTTTTGGTCTGCTGCAAGAATTACAAATGAAATAATTTAATTCTCTGAAAAGGATGCATTTTTAGGTAAACGTTTTTGCTATATCAGCAAATATTTTGGATTCAAGAATATAATTTGGACTCATTAAAAGACACTTTCCTTTCTGTGTTTTCCAAAAATACTAATAAAAGCATGTCTGCAAGAATACCTGAATTACTGTGGCCATTGTATTTTGTCATCTTATTAATTTTTATAAAGTACCCCCCAAGTCCAATTTATAAAGCTGTATTCTTTTTTTTTTTAATTAATTAATTTATTTTTGGCTGCCTTGGGTCTTCGTTGCTGCTCGCGGGCTTTCTCTAGTTGCGGCGAGCGGGGGCTACTTTTCCTTGGGTGCGCGGGCTTCTCATTGTGGTGGCTTCTCTTGTTGCAGAGCACAGGCTGTAGGCCCATGGGCTTCAGTAGTTGTGGCTTGCAGACTGTAGAGCGCAGGCTCAGTAGTTGTGGTGCACGAGCTTAGTTGCTCCGCGGCATGTGGGATCTTCCCAGACCAGGGATCGAACCCATGTCCCCTGCATTGGCAGATGGATTCTTAACCACTGTACCACCAGGGAAGTCCCTAAAGCTGTATTCTTGAGACATTAATAACAAATACCAATCTTTGAAAGATCATTGCTCTCAAAGACTTTTTTTCTATGTCAAATTTTGCAATACAAAGGGAAGTTTTGAAATGCTGAACAAAAACAGCAAATTTATACAATTCTCTAGGACTATCATTTCCTAAAGACTCTTTCCAATGTGTAAACTAGAAAACTTAAGCATAGTATAATAACCAAATACAACACAAGATCCTCGTATAATGTAATCTAATGGAAGATTTGAAATAAACAAAGTAACATGAGTTGCTCAGAAAATATGTGATAAAGAATAATCTGAATTCCTCAGAAGATGTGTTTAAAAGAATATCAGTGTTAAAGATCTTTTTTTTTTCTACTCTTACGTGAACAGTCAGTTGCATACTTTCCTATTTGGGATTCAAGCTAGATAAAACCTCACCTTTGCTAGAGAGAGAGAATTTTTTGGCATCTTGTGTATTTCCTTCTGAAATTTCACAGCAGCCAGAGAATTAAACTAATGACTTATTCTCATGTTCTAACGGGCAATAGGTTTGTTCTGTCATTTAAACAAAGGAATAGGAGCTACTCCCTAAATCTCTGTAGATCTTAGTTTTATCATATAAAAATTGGAACAACTTTATGGTCTGGCCCTTTAAATTCCATGATTCAATAATTGGCTAGATAAAATCATTTATCACTATATTTACTGCTGGAATTTATCCGCTGTAATTACCTTACTGGTCTCCTGATGAATTTCTGCTGCAAGGGTTAAAGTTCCTGAAATGCTGTTAGGCCTTGATTCATGAAAATTATCAAAAATTATCATTCAGAAAAGCCCTGATAGCCATTAACACATGTGAAAACTAGAATGTAGCTGATATTGATTAGGAGGAAATTCCATCAGGGTAGAACTTACTACGAAGTATGTTATTCTAGGAATTAATGAAGTGCCAATTTTTCCTTCTTTCAGTGACTTACCTACGGCATTTCTTTGAATCTATGACGCCATAGAATGTAAGTTGCAATGTTATTTTATGGACCACCACAAAGAAAAAATCCTTCCAGTAAAGCAATGACATACAGTCAATTGTAAATGAACCTTAAAGTTAGAGAATTAAAATGTTTTTAAAAGTCCTCATCTTAGGACCAATAAAATACAGTAGGTAAAGAGC
>NC_041220.1:6829514-6833307 GCF_002837175.3 Physeter macrocephalus
TGTTATGTTAGTTTCAGGTATACAGCAAAGTGATTCAGATATATATATATATATATATTATATATATATATACATATGTTTTCAGAATATTTTCCCTTACAGGTTATTACAAAATATTAAGCATCATTCCCTGTGCTGTATAGTAGGTCCTTGTTGATGATCTGTTCTATCTATTTTATATACAGTAGTATGCATGTATTAACCCCAAACTCCTAGTTTATCCCTAACCTCCTTTCCCCTTTGGCAACCATAAATTTGTTTTCTATGTCTCTGGGCCAATTTCTGTTTTGTAAATAAGTTCAGTTGTATCTTTTTTTTTTTTTTTTTTTAGATTCCACATGTAAGTGATATCATATGATATTTGTCTTTCTCTGTGTGGCTTACTTCACTTAGTATGATAATCTCTAGGTCCATCCGCATTGCAAAAATAGAGCTACCATATGATCCTGCAATCCCACTCCTGGGCATATATCCAGAGAAAACCAGAATTTCCAAAGATACGTGCACCCCAATGTCATAGCAGCACTATTTACAATAACCAAGACATGGAAGCAACCTAAATGTTCACAGACAGATATAAGGATAAAGAAGATGTGGTACATATATGCAATGGAAGACTACTCAGCCATGAAAAAGAATGAAATAATGCCATTAGCCATAGGGTATTCATTCCCTTTCATGGCCCTCATTTTGGCAATGAATCCTCCAGCCCAGCTGACCCAGTCTCCAGGCACTGAGTCGCACCAGCCCACTGCGTTTTCCCAGCTGATGCCCCAAATGCCGCGTGACAGAGACAAGCCGTCGTCATTGTGCTCTCCTGAGGGGCTGACCCACTCAATCCATGGGCGTAGAGTCCGCGAGTTTTTGGTTTTCCATTAAGTTCTGGGAAGTTTTTTTCACGACGATAACATAACAAAAATACCTGTTTATTTGACAATTCATTTTTCTTCGCTCAACACTGGAAACAAAAACAAGACAAAATTGCTCGCTCTTCCTCACTGTAACTCCCTCACCCTTGTTGTAGCTCCTCTAGCTGCCTTCTCTGTCCTGGTCGCTCCTCCAAGAATAAGGCACATTTCCTGTCCTCCCATTGCTTCTCATATGGCCCACTGGAACCTGCTCTGCCAGGGAAAACAATGACTAACCCGGTGGATACAATTCAGACTTTAATTCTTCTTGTTGCATTTGACTCTCTTGCCCATCCTCTCCTGGAATCTTCTTTTCCTTTGACTTCACTAACTACATTTCAGAGAGTTTTCTTTCCTTCCTGGCTGTTTCTCAGTCTTCTTCCCAAGGATCTGCCGTCTCCCTCTCCTCCTTAGGTGATCCGCTCCCTAGGATACTGTTATAATCAAGCGGCCAGAGGTGGCCCCTGTGTGTCAGCCTAAAATGGTCCCCGTATAGTTTACTTCTTCACAGCTGGCAGGACACAGATGCCAGACTGCGTCAGCCTCAAGTTCTCACAAATCTAATTGCTTTATATGCAGTCCAAATAAATATATTTTTAGTTATTTAGAGCCTACCTACTTTATACACTCTGAGAAACTGCACCAAACATCTGCTAACCATGGATAAGACGAATCCTGTAGCCCTAAAAGACACCTGCCTGATGCTGCCCTTCAGAGCTCTCTGACCTGTCTCCCCAACTTGCCACTGAGTGGTGCCACCTAGACACTGAGACTCCCTCTGTTTTCTCCTCCCCAGGGATTCCCTTATCCCATCCGCCTTCTGAATGGTAGCTCATACGACTGTCTCTGGAAGGTCTCTTTCTGGGAGAAACCTCCCTGTCATGCAAGCCTGTCCAGGACCGCCCAGATAAAACTTGTGTGTCCTGCCTTTCGTGATCCTGTCTCTTCCCTGATCAGCCCTGAAATTCCCAAGTTTACCAGAGACCTCATTCTTAATCTTCTCCCTTTTTTCACTTTCAAACCTAATCATGCCCTCTGCCATCACCGACGTGCTTGTACATTTGTAACCTTAAACCTCCATGTAAAGTACGGACCTCTCCCAGGTTTCCTTGGCAAATGTGCTCCACAGCTGGTGGACCCGATACAAACCAGTGTCATCATCTCCACCCCTCAAGCCGGAACATGAGGATCATCCAAGTATTTCCCTCTCTCACACCCTCAAATTCAGCTGGTCTCAAATCCATTGGGTCAGTTGGGAATCGGTCACACACTCCCACTGAATTCACAGCATAATATCTCTCAAATGTGTTCTTTTATATCCATCAAGCTCTAGCTAATTCTCTACTCAACCGTCTCTCTGCCACCAACTGCTGTCACGGTCATCCAGTGATGTCACCGCCCAGCTTAAATCATCTGGTTGCTCTCCAGATCCTTCAGGAAAAGTGAGAACAATGTCCTTGTGGACCAACGTTTTCAGTAGCACCCTCTACCCATTTCCACACAGACTTCAATCAAACTGAACTACCTGCAGGTCTCTGAATATGACTCTCTATCGCCTTCATGTTTCCCCCCACTTCTTACTTGCCCATCCCCTCCGTTTGCCGGTTTAACTTTCACCAATTCTTCAAACTTCAGTTCAAGTACCTTCCCAACTACAAAGCCCTCTCTAATGTCTATCTCTCCATCTCCCCAGATCACCCCACAGGCTGAGTTTGTATTTATATTCCTATTTTTATTCCTACTGGTCTCTGTGTTTATTTCTAACACAGAAATTATCACACTGTATTGCAGTCAGTTATGTATTTGCACAGCTACACTGGGATCTCTGGAAGGCAGTGATTATTTTTTTTCACCTCTTAAAGCTTAGAGCCTAGAATAATATCTGGCATATCATAAGATACTGAAAACAGTTTTGCTGAGGGATTGAAGAACAAGAAATACGATAGGACTATATAAATTATAAACATCACAAATCAAGCCCATTTGTTCATCTCAAACATTAAAAAATATCTTTAGCATTTGTAGCAATGATGGATTATTGTTATTTTTATACATATGCATAGCACATGTATATATTTATACATATTACTATTATACTCCTCTTGATTCTTATATTTTTGGATTTTCTTATGTGTTGAATTCTGCTTTCCCCATTCAGTGTAAGCTTGAGTAATGGAACTCACTGCCTTTGAAAATGCATGCAATGTCTAGTAGAGAATATGTCTCATATATTTTTCTACCTGCTGAATAACATACTTTTAAAAGCTGAATTACCTATGAGCATAAGAGTAAGAATATGGTAACAGATGCAGTTTTAAAGAGCATATTATTCAACCATATCCGCTTTTGATTCTGAACTTATGCTTTGAACAGTTCTCTAAACATCCTTTTTAAAGACTATTAAAAACAAACTGACATACCAAAAATAAATAAACTGTTTCCCTTTTGTTTCCTCTTAAATATAGCAAAGCTATATTTAGCTTTGTAACTAGATTTAACTTTTTAACCTTGAAAAATTAGCTAAGCAATGGAATTTTATCTTAAGATGCTATTGAGGTGATATTTATCAACAACACTTTTTGTGTGGAGTTTTAACCTACAGAAGGGAAGAATATATGACCTATGTATGAATTTGTATGATAGAATATTGTGTCTCCAAAGGAATCCATGTTCTCTTCCCTTATATATTTTGTAATAAAAATTTTAAATAATGTAATTAGATATAGAATGATTTGCTTTAAGACACCCACAACTTCTGGGCTTCCCTGGTGGCGCAGTGGTTGAGAATCCGCCTGCCGATGCAGGGGACACGGGTTCGTGCCCCAGTCCGGGAAGATCCCACATGCCGCGGAGCGGCTGGGCCCGTGAGCCACGGCCGCTGAGCC
>NC_041220.1:6833457-6932472 GCF_002837175.3 Physeter macrocephalus
AAAAAAAAAAAAAAAAAAAAAAAAAGACACCCACAACTTTTTAAAAAAATGAATTAAATATCATTATATAGTTACTACTCGATGCAGGGAAGAGAATGTACACCAATAGTGGGAAACTTTATCAACAATACTTCTTTCTTCTTTTTTTTCCCCCTAATATGGAGGGGAAACAAACAACGTTTATCACCATCAAATTTTACTGAAGATCCAAAAAAGTTATTTTTCTACCCATATATCTGTAATATGTGCTTGTTAATGGCATAAAGTCACAGGTTTTCAGAGCTAAAAGAAGGGTCCAGATCTGCTAGTCAAAATATTTTGTTTTACAGACAAAGAAAGTAAGGACTAAAAAGATCAAGTGCTTTGTCTAAAACCACACCATTAATTTGGGATAAAACCTGGCTGCAATCCAGGTATTTTGACAAACGACCATTATACAAATACGTTTGTGATATGTGATTATATAACTATATACGTGGGTATCACACATAAGTGTGTATATATTTTTAACGTGAAAGAAATTACTTTAGAAAAAGAACTGGAATCAGTCACTGCTTCATAGTGAATGCTTTAATCATTAGGGCATCAAAGAGAAAGGTAAAGTTTTGCTTAAGTACCACAGTGTTGCTCAGAAGAAGGCAATGAAATGTTTATAGTTCTCCCTTAGCACTTCAAAATTATGATTGAATTCCCTGGAAAAAATGACTCTATGCAGGCAAATACTTTAGGTTAACTTATTTTTTAAAAATATCTTCTGTTACTTAAAAAATTGCTTGTATTTCACAATTATAAGTTAGTTCCTTGTTTTAAGTCCTGAATATTGATTATATAACAAATTATTATGATTCCAAAGAAATCAATGCAGCAATGAGCATCATAAAAATATTTGTAACACACAGAGATGGCCCTTTCCATACCTTTTAGGAATTAAAGATTTAAATTTATCACGGTAGAAACAGAGGACAAAGAAATGTTTACTCTTCATGAATATAACAAAAATCTTCAGAGGAAAAGAATGCAACAACTAAAATAATATTTTCTTTAGTTTATTCACTCCCACTATAACTAATATTCGAGATCACATATCATTTGAGATTACATCAAAGCACTTTAGTAACTGGCCTCTACAAATGGTAGCTGTTATTAAAATGCAGCAATAACTTTGATAAAAACAGCAGACATTTCTCAGAGAAATGTTACCCCAGGCATTGTCTGCAGAGTGTTTTATTATTCACTGATTTGTCTTAGGAGTTACCTAGCGATTTTAAGTCTTACCTTTATAGATATGCTTCCTTCCATAACTGATAAAGAACTACGGGAACTGGAAAATAGCCAGTTTAATTTTGTAACACACATAAAACCCAACTTAATTTCCCAAATGAGCATTTTGCAAATAGTGAGAGGGAAAAAGACATAGAGCAGAGATGGACATTACTATTTTTGATCCCATGGTGGTACTTCCTCTGTTTGAATGTCACTCCATCGAATAGAAACCAAATTATTATGTTCTATAAAGAGTGATGAGGAGTCTTGAATCCCTCCTGGGAAATTTGAAGATAAAAGCACTGTTATCTTCATATTTTCTTGTTTATGTAGCATATTGTTAGAATTTTTCAACTTGACAATTTTTTCCAAAAAAAAAATCCTAACAATGCGTTCACTCCATGTATAGCAAGCGCGTATTTAAAGAAGAAATTCTGACTCCCCTTTTGAGGCTTGCATGGTTGTGTGTGTGGTGAGAAGAGAAATGGTGGGTTAACCAAAATCTTCATCTCAAAAACATGGTGGCCTTTTATTTTTACTCTAATAATGATAGTTACTTCAAACCTAGATGCATATCATCGAAAGAAAAACCCCAAATTGGCGGCAAAGAAAACAATACAATTCATCTTGTGTTTTTAATATACAAAAGCCTGTAGCATAGCCTAGTTGTATTTGTTTTTGGAAGCTAGTGTTAGGGCTCAGGGTGGGCCACCCCAAAATATGCCATGATGGCATATTGGTTACTTCGAATTACAGTTACTTAAGAAATGACCAGTGCAATAGGGACACTCTGACCCTCCTTTCTGTCTCTCTGAAGGCAGCAAAGAAATATCCCATGTGAAAGGGGCTGTCCGTGCATCTGCAGGTGGAAGGACTCCCTCACTACCAGAGATCCAGAATTTGGCCGAGAAGCCTGTATAAACAAAGCGTGTTACTTCTTTACTACCCCAAGCCCAAACTCTGTTGAGATTCCTTACTAATTAAGCACCCAAAGCCTACATTCCCTTGTCCTGTCAATTCCTCACAAATTTATTGTTTCTTTGTCTAAAAACTGTAAAAGCTGCTTGCTTTGGCCACTTCTTAGGTCTCATTTCTATGAGACCTCCATGCATATGAATTAAAATTTGTTTATTTTTCTCCTGTTAATCTGTCTTGTGTCCATTTTATTATTCGTCCAGCCACAAGAACTCCGGGAGGGGACAGGGGGAAATTTCCCCCTCCCAAACAATAGTCACGATGGGGTTCGTTTGGAAGTTGTTTTAAAGCCAATATGTCCTAGAAGTAGGCGTGTATTGTAACTGTACAGGGTATGGGAGGGTAGAAATTTATGTGTGGTGCTTTACTGTACACATGCTGGAGTTAAGAAAGCCTAAGAACCAAGCTTTCTTTTCTCCCAGGCACTGCTTCTTGACACTTCCATCTTTCCCTTCACCCACTGCAGAATCCCATGGGCCTTCTCAGAATGCCTATTGTGCTAAAACAGCGATGAATGAAATAGGAAGTTTATATACTTGGGTATTTAAAGCTCTTGGATGACTCTGGCTGATACAACAACAATCTATACAGGTCCCCTGAGTATCAAATACTAAAATTCAGCAGAAAAGGGCCACAGGACATTTTTCTCTGGCTTCTGGGGTAACAGCTAGCATTTACTGCCCCCAGAATTCAGATTTACAAGTAGTATCACTGCCAAGGGATACAGTCCTCTGCAGCTTAGAGGGGGCTAGTCCTGCAGGGTTGCTCTCTTCATCACACACACGATGCTGTGACTGTCACATAAGCGATGCTGTGACTGTCACGCAGCCGTCTTTAGTTTTAAAGTGTACAATAGACACACCCCTTCTCAGTCTCGGCTATAGTCAAAGACACATGGACGTCTCCCCGTTACACAAACAAACTTGGGTTCACTTGCCCCCGGGGAAGGAAAGCCAATCTACTGACACTGGGTTGCGGTGAAGGAAACTGCAGCGTTTACTGCAGGCGCCAAGCAAGGGGAACAGGCAGCTCGTGTTCAGAAGACCCCAGCTCCCCGATGGCTGTCAGGGGAGGGGATTTAAGGGCAGCGTGGGGCGGGCGGCAGGGTGTACGCTCAGCTCACGCACAGTTCTTGGACTGGTTGGCATCCGGGTGAAGTTTCAAGCATCATCAACCGTCTGGTTTCGCCCGGTCTCGAGTCTAAGGGATCGTGCTCAGCAGTTTCCATCTGGGGATCCGCTTCCTGTAAAAGCAACAGAGGAATGTGTGCGGGGCCTTTATCCGTATCTTTCAGGAAACTGGGAGTTGGGTGATTTTGCTGTGGCTGGTTTATAGTCTACATTGTCACCAGTTTCTCCACCCAACAGCTGTTCTTTGCTTCTGCGTGTGCACGTTCCCAATCATTAACTCTGGAGCAGCCTTTAGAGACTCAAGGGAGGCTCCAGAGACGAAAGCAAAAGCCTTTTACTTCAAAAGACAGGGACCCGGGGGCTTGCACACGGTTTCATCCCAATCTCTCTCGCCTCTTCTCTCTTCTTTTTCCGCTCTCCCTGCCTCCCTCTGTCACGCGCGCGCGCAAACGCGCGCGCACACACACAAACACACACACACACACACACACACACACACAGAAAGGCATTAAGCACCTGACAACTAATAACTAAAAATAAGGCAAACCAGCGCGATACCGATCTGGACGCCCCGGGGATGGAAATCACGTTGAGCAGAAAAGGAGGGCAAGTTCTCTTTGCCTGGGACTTTTTCACCTACGACAACTCTTTTCATCCCAGCCCGCTTTAGCTGCCACGCGCAGCCTGGGAAGCGTGGGTTCGCTCCAGCCTCCCGGGCCCCGCGCCCACGCCTGGTCCCCGCGGCGCCCGCAGGAACCCCGTGCCTACTGCGCCCGAGCGCCTCCGCCACCCCGCGTCCCCGCGTCCCCGCAGGTCAGGCCGACCCCCGCCCAGACGCCTCCCCGCCGCCCTCCGGAAGGTGCGAGAAAGACCAGCGCGCTGCTTTGGTTTGGTTTTTATTATTATTTTTCGAACAAAGAGAAAACCTGGGCCTTGCGGCGTTCCCCGGGCGCCCACGCCGGCCGCGGACCCCGACTTCCCTGCGCGGCCTCGGCGGGCCCGGCCCGGGAGACGGGGTGCCGGGGGCTGCCGCCTCTCCCCGGCCCACGCGAAGGTAGGGGGCGCCCTGGGCGGGCTCGGGGAGCAGTCGTGTGCCCGGGCGCCCCCTGCCCCCGTCCCCGCCGCCACCGGGCGCAGGAGCGGCCGCGATCCCGGGAGCCGGGGCGCCCCGAGGTACGGGAAGGGCCGGGGCTGGAAGCGGGGGTCCGGGCGACTTCGGGGCGCGGAGGGAGAGCGGAGGGACCCGGCGGGGCTCCCGCGCGGCGCAGGAGCCCCCCGGGTGGGCGCGCGGAGCTGAGCCGGAGGAGAGTGTCGGGGGTCCCGCCGGAGCCGGGGCGGGGAGGACGCCGCCTCCGGGGAGGGCGAGCCCGCGGCGGCCCGGCGGCGTCCGGGGCTGGGGTCCCGGGGCGTCGAGCACCTGCCCCGCCGCCCGCTGATGCCCGGGACCCCGAGGCGGCGCGCCCCGGTCTGCGCTCCGGGGACACATCCCTGCGCCTCGACTTCCGACCCCGGGGATCCGTCCCCGAGCTTGCGGACCTTTCGGTTACCTTGTTTTAAAGGGACCGAACCACCGCGTTGGATCGAAGCCCAGAGACTTTAAGACAGACCGTGGAAATTGCCTAAGGCGCTCTCAGCGGAATTTGCAGCCCGAATGAAATTTTAAATTTCAGATTTCTCAAGGGAAGAGAAACTACTGTTAGAAATGGGAAGCGAGGGTGACTGTGCCTGCGTGGTTATCAGCTGAGCGGAGCGGTGTTTCTTTCCGATTTAAATTCTGCCAGATTCTGGCTTTAAAAATAAATCGTGGGAATATTTTAGAACGTGGAATCTCGCCATTGTTCCAGGATCACAGCAAAGTAGGCAATAGTTGATATGTTATCATTGCTGGAGGGAAAAAAAATTACATGGATTTTATTCTTTTGTGTGATTGGCATCTTTTTTGAGATGAAAGGTGTGCATTTACATAAGGCAGGTAAAGAGCCGAACAAAGGGACCTCACTTAAATGTATATGCTCAGTCCTTCATTGTCCTCTGAGTTCACGCAGTTCTTTTTTAAGAACTATCTATTCAACATACTTAAAGTCTATTCACGAGATTTCATTTCTCTTGGCGTCACATATAGATCAATTTTTATAAACAATTACAATATAACAAAATTACAATGTCTTTACAAAACATTGCTTTTTAAAAAACAGTCACCACAGTTTAACCAGGAATTTTTTTTTTTCACTTTTACTCTGAGGATTAAAGTTTGGTGTTTCAGCCTAGGAATTCTGAGGGTAGAGGGGTTAAAACTAGATATCAAAGAGAAAAACGAAATCTCGTAATTAGGCACCACAAAGGTTTCACACAGTCAATATCAGATTTCTTCTAAAATAATATTTCATTTTAAAAACATTCTCTTTCATAATTTCTCTAGTGAGCTGAGATGAAGTTCACATTTAACATTATTTTTTTATTATGTATAAAATATTTATGTTGCATAAAATTGTACAACGTTCATTATGACACTTGCTACAAAACAGATCATTATTAAAGAGATTTTACATTTCCATTATAAGCTTCCTTATTGTACTTTTCAGGAAAAAAGGACGTGAAGGGCTTAGTTGAAGGAAAGAAATCCTGTGTGCTTTTTTTCCTTTCCTTAAACTTCTGTTGTCATTTCAGCAATCTTCACAGCATTTCTAACATCTCAAGATGGATCTTCTTGAGAAGATTCCATCTCAAGAAACCACTTTCTAAGTTCATCCGTAAGAAGCAACTCCAAACCTGTTAAAGTTTTATCATGAGATTACAGCAATTCAGTCCCATCTTCAGGCTCCACTTCTAATTCTAGTTCTCTTGCTGTTTCTACCACATCTGCAGTTCCTTCCTCCACAGAAGTCTTGAGCCCTCCAAGTCATCCATGATGGTTGAAATCAACTTCCTCCAAACCCGTGGTCATGTTGATATGTTGACCTTTTCTCATGAATCACAAATATTCTTAATGGCATCTAGAATGGTGAATCCTTTCCAGAAGTTTTTCAATTGGCTTTGCCCAAATCCATCAGAGGAATCACTGTCTATGGCAGCTCAAGCCTTACAAAAATGGTGTTTCTTAAATAATAAGACTTGAAAGTCGAATTTACTCCTTGATCTATGGTCTGCAGAATGGATGTTGTGTTAGCAGGCAAGAAAACAACATTAATCTCTTACATCTTCGTCAGAGCTCTTGGTTGACCAGGTGCATTGTCAACGAGCAGTACTATTTTGAAAGGAATCCTTTTTTCTGAGCAGTAGGTCTCAACAGTGGGCTTAAAATATTCAGTAAACCCTATTGTCAGTAGATGTGCTGTTATCCAGGCTTTGTTGTTCTATATATAGAGCACAGGGAGAGTAGATTGAGCATAATTCTTAAAGTCCCTAGGATTTTCGGAATAGTAAATGAGCTTTGGCTCAACTAAAGTCACTGGCTGCAAGAGCCCCTAACAAGAGGGTCAGCCTGTCCTTTGAAGCTTTGAAGCCAGGTATCGACTTCTCCTCTCTAGCTATGAAAGTCCTAGATGGCATCTTCCAATATAAGACTGTTTAGTCTATATTGAAAATCTGTTCTTTTGTGTATCCACCTTCAGAAATACCTTAGCTAGAGCTTCTGGGTAACTTAATGTAGCTTGTATATCAGCACTTGCTGCTTCACCTTTCACTTTTCTGTTATGGAAACGGCTTCTTTCCTTAAATCTCATGAACCTCTGCTGGCTTCAGACTTTTCTTCTACAGCTTCCTCACCTCTCTCAGCCTTTACAGAATTGAAGAGAGTTGGGGTCTGGCTGTGGATGAGGCTTTGGCTTAAGGGAATGTTGTCACTGGTTTGATCTTTCATCCAGATCACTAAAAGTTCCTCCGTATCAGCAATAAGGCTGTTGCTCTTTCTTATCATTCATGTATTCACTGGAGTAGCACTTTTAATTTCCTTCAAGAACTGTTCCTTTGCATTCACAACTTGGCTAACTGTTTGGTGCAAGAGGCTTAGCTTTCAGCCTATCTCGGCCTCTGACGTGCCTTGCTTACTGAGCTAAATCATTTCTAGCTTTTCATTTAAAGTGAGAGATGTGAAACTCTTCCTTTCATTTGAACACTTAGAGGCCATTGTAGGATTAACAACTGGCCTAACTGCAATATTGTTGTGCCTCAGGGAACAGGCAGGCCCAAGGAGAGGGAGAGAGATGGGGGCATGGCCAGTCAGTGGAGCAGTCAGAACACACACAACGTTTACGGGTTAAGTTGTCATCTTACGTGGGGAAGTTTGTGGTGCCCCAAACTATTACAATAGTACATCAGAGATCACTGATCACATATCAACATAACAAATAAAATATTAATGAAAAATTTGAAATATCGAGAGAATTACTGAAGTGTGACACAGAGACACAAAGTGAGCAAATGCTGTTAGAAAAATGGTGCTGATATACCTGCTCTACACAGGATTGCTCCAAACCTTCAATTGGTAAAAAACACAATAAGTGAAATAAAGTGAAGAACTATAAAATGAGGCCTGCTTGTAATTTAAAATTGTAAAGTGGTAAATCATCACATTTGTTTATGTAGGTACTCTTCATTTCAATTTGGGACCATCTGAAACCTTGTCTACTTTCAGTGGTTCTAATATATGTATATATGTACAGATATACACACACACACACACACATATATATACACATATATAATATACATATATACACATATAGTTATACTTTACCCTGAATTTGCCCATATTCCCAGGATGATTCATTTCTGTTATTTTAAAGCTGGAAAAATTAAACTACTTTTCTAAAATTATTAAGTAACAAATATTTACTTAGCATCCACTATGTGCAACATACTCTATTAAGCATCATTAAAATTATGAACATAATTAAAACATTTTTCCTTCTCTCCATTTGAGTCTAGCAGAGAGAACTGACCATGCATTGGAGGCACTGAGTTTTAGACTCAAAACCACATTCTTTCTATTACTACCAATTGTGCTACATATCCTCTTACTTCAAATTTGGAACAGTGATATTTTACTCTCGGGAATGTCATCCTATAGTTACATGTCAAGAAACTCAAAGAAAGCACAAAACCATTATAGAATCGACTGCCCAGTTTCTCTCTTGTCCTTGCCTTGGTCGTAGGGGAGGCAATCAGTAACTACTGATGTATAACAAAAAAGGATTGTTTCCAAAAAGTGAGTCCAGAGAAGAATAAGATTATATATATATGTATTACAAGGATCATGGTAACAAACAGCTTGTACAGATTATGAGTGTAAAGAGGATTATGAAGAAGCGAGATGGAGCCAGGGGGTCATCTCAGGAAATGAGACAAGAAAGCCAGTCTGGGCTTCCCTGATTAGGAGCTCAATGAGCTGTCCAGGGGAGCGGCAGGAAGGCCATTGACTGGGAATCTGATGAGTGGCATGGATCAGGAACCCTGGTGAGTCACTTTGGTACGTTTTCTTTTTTAAACTGAGGCAACATCAGTGTAAATTGTTGGTTAGAGCCTGAGAATAAATGAGGAAGATCCTGAGCTTTTGAAGTCATTTATCTTTAAAGGGATGTATTGATACTTAGCTTTCAGAAATTCAATCAATATAAAATCGGTTATAGAAGTTGTGAAAAACTTACACTTTTAAATTTTCTTATAGCACAAAAATGCTTATATCATCCTATTTGAAAATTGCTATATATAAACTTAAAGTTATTTATGATGAATGTGTGTACACAGTAACATTTTCTACTTGGAAATTTATTGGACCAGGACCTATACTTCCCTTATAAATTGAAAATAATAAGGTTTACTATTAATTTAAATATATATGTATTTTTATAGTTTGAAGTATAATTACCCAACTATAGATCTAGAAACAGGTTGATAAACCTATACTAATATGTAGTGAAAATGCCTTTTTAAGCTACAGGATCTCTATAACAAGGTATACTCATCAGAATTAACAAACTGTTGCTGTCCTGAGTATGCTGTAGGATATTCTTGTTTTAAAAAATGGAAGTGCTTGCTTTTTTAAAGGGGAGAAAGCATTCCTTTTGCCTCTTCTTGATATATTATAGGCAGTTGTGTACTTCATTAGGCAAAACTGTCAAATCTCTAATATGTAACAGTAAATAAGTAATATCAGCAGAGTCAAGAGGGTGGACTGGGAGGATGCGGAGTTCATGTCTCCGCACAACTAGGGCACCTATCAGGCCCTGGTGGGGGACCACGGACACCTAAGGGGACAGGAGGAACCCCCGAGCGACTGGGTAGGATGAGGTGGGGAGGGAGGGGGGAGGAGAACTTGAGGCAGGATGGGACCGTCACCCTTGAGGGGCGGCTGGGGGAGGGACAGGGTTCTCATGCCCGGAAGGGCCCACCCACAGTCTGGGGATGAACGGGGATGGGGGAGACCCTCGGAAGAGCGGAGGAACAGAAGGGAGTGCGGCCAGTGCTTCCCCTGCCCACCTGGGCCCCGGAAAGCCTGCTGAGGTCCCAGGACTAAACCTCTGCCCTCGGAGGCTCCCTCCCTTCACGCTGAGCCTAAGCCCTGCCCCCGCACCCCCCGCCTTACCTCGGAACTCCGCACTCCAAGGCACACCTTTCCCAGCAGCGGCGGTCCTGAGCCTGGGCCCTGACCCCCGCCCTAAACCCCGCTCCTGCCTAAGCTCCACCCCGAACCTAAGCTCCACCCCCCACAGCCCAAGCTTTTTCTGGCCTTATTTTTTTTTTTTTAGGTTGTGGTTCTGTTTTACCTTGTTGTTAATTTGTTTATATTTTTATTTTTTCTGATGTTTTTTATTTTTCTAATTTTATTTTACTCTTTAGAATTTGTTACTGTTCTGCTCCTTTGGGCTTGTTCCCCCCACCTTTTTTTTTTCTGTTGTGGTTCTGTTTTACCTTGGTGTAGTTGTTTCACTTATATTTTTATTTTTCCTAATTTTTTTTTAATTTTTCTAATTTTATTTTATTTCTTATTCTTGGTTATTGTACTGCTTTTTTTTTTTTTTTTTTTTTCTTTTCTTTTGCTGTGCTGCACGGCTTGTGGTAGCTTGGTTCCCAGGCCGGGGGCGGCCAGTGCTTCCCCTGCCCACCTGGGCCCCGGAAAGCCTGCTGAGGTCCCAGGACTAAACCTCTGCCCTCGGAGGCTCCCTCCCTTCACGCTGAGCCTAAGCCCTGCCCCCGCACCCCCCGCCTTACCTCGGAACTCCGCACTCCAAGGCACACCTTTCCCAGCAGCGGCGGTCCTGAGCCTGGGCCCTGACCCCCGCCCTAAACCCCGCTCCTGCCTAAGCTCCACCCCGAACCTAAGCTCCACCCCCCACAGCCCAAGCTTTTTCTGGCCTTATTTTTTTTTTTTAGGTTGTGGTTCTGTTTTACCTTGTTGTTAATTTGTTTATATTTTTATTTTTTCTGATGTTTTTTATTTTTCTAATTTTATTTTACTCTTTAGAATTTGTTACTGTTCTGCTCCTTTGGGCTTGTTCCCCCCACCTTTTTTTTTTCTGTTGTGGTTCTGTTTTACCTTGGTGTAGTTGTTTCACTTATATTTTTATTTTTCCTAATTTTTTTTTATTTTTCTAATTTTATTTTATTTCTTATTCTTGGTTATTGTACTGCTTTTTTTTTTTTTTTTTTCTTTTCTTTTGCTGTGCTGCACGGCTTGTGGTAGCTTGGTTCCCAGGCCGAGGATCGGGCCTGAATTCCTGTGGTGGGAGCACTGAGTTCAAACTGCTGGACTAACAGAGAACCTCAGATCCCAGGGAATATTAATCAGACTGAGGTCTCCGAGAGGTCCTCATATCAGCACCAACCTGGCTCTGCCCAACTGCTTCCAAATTCTAGTGCTGCGTGCTTCAGGCCAAACAACCAGTAAGACAGGTATACAGCCCTACCCATCAAAAAAAAAAAAAAAAAACGAAAAGACAAAAAAATATGTTACAGACAAACGAGCAAGGTAAAAACCTACAAGAAAAATAAATGAAGAGGAAATAGGCAAACTACCTGAAAAAGAGTTCAAAGTAATGATAGTAAAAATGATACAAAATCTTGGAAATAGAATGGAGGCACGCATTGAGAAAATACAAGAAATGTTTAACAAGGACCTAGAAGAACTAAAGAACAAACAAACAGTGATAAGCAACACAAAAGATGATCCAGAATCTCAGAAATAGAATGGAGGCATGGATTGAGAAAATACAAGAAATGTTTAACAAAGATCTAGAAGAACTAAACAAACAAACCAGAGATGAACAACACAATAACTGAAATGAAAAATACACTAGAAGGAATCAATAACAGAATAACTGAGGCAGAAGGACGAATAAGTGAGCTGGAAGACAAAATGGTGGAAATAACTGCTGAGGAGCAGAATAAAGAAAAAAGAATGGAAAGAATTGAAGACAATCTCAGAGACCTCTGGGACAACATTAAATGCACCAACATTCAAATTATAAGGGTCCCAGAAGAAGAAGAGAAACAGAAAGGGTCTGAGAAAATATTTGAAGAGGTTATAGTCAAAACTTCCCTAACATGGGAAAGGAAATCGCCACCCAAGTCCAAGAAGTGCAGAGAGTGCCATACAGGATAAACCCTAGAAGAAACACACCAAGACACATATTAATCAAACTAACAAAAATTAAATTCAAAGAAAATATATAAAAAAGCACCAAGGGAAAAGCAACAAATAACATACAAGGGAATCCCCATAAGGTTATCAACTTATTTTTCAGCAAAAACTCTGCAGGCCAGAAGGGAGTGGCAGGATATATTTAAAGTGATGAAAGGGAAAAATCTACAACCAAGATTACTCTACCAGCATGCATCTCATTCATATTTGATGGAGAAATCAAAAGCTTTATAGACAAGCAAAAGCTAAGAATTCAGCACCACCAAACCAGCTTTATAACAAATGCTAAAGGAATTTCTCTACACGGGAAACACAAGAGAAGAAAAAGACCCACAAAAACAAACACAAATCAATTAAGAAAACGGTAATAGGAACATACATATCATCGTCGGGCTTCCCTGGTGGCGCAGTGGTTGGGAGTCTGCCTGCCAATGCAGGGGACATGGGTTTGTGCCCCAGTCCGGGAAGATACCACATGCCACGGAGCAGCTGGGCCCGTGAGCCATGGCCGCTGAGCCTGCACGTCCAGAGCCTGTGCTCTGCAACGGGAGAGGCCACAGCAGTGAGAGGCCCGCGTACCCCCCCCCCCAAAAAAAATCATCTTCAATGTAGAACGTTTAATGCTCCAACCAAAAGACATAGACTGGCTGAAAGGGTACAAAAACAAGACCCATATATATGCTGTCTACAAGAGACCCACTTCAGACCTAAGGACACATACAGACTGAAAGTGAGAGGATGGTAAAAGATATTCCATGTAAATGGAAATCACAAGAAAGCTGGAGTAGCAATACTCATATGAGATAAAATAGACTTTAAGATAAAGACTGTTACAAGAGATAAGGAAAAACCCAAAATTAGTAGAAGGAAAGAAATCATAAAGATCAGAGCAAAAATAAATGAAATAGAAATGAAGAGACAATAGCAAAGATCAATAAAACTAGACGTTGGTTCTTTGAGGAGATAACCATAATTGATAAACTTTTAGCCAGACTCATCACGAAGAGAAGAGAGAGGAGTCAAATCAATAAAATTAGAAATGAAAAAAGAGAAATTACAACTGACACCACAGAAATACAAAGGGTCATAAGAGCTACTACAAGCAACTATATGCCAATAAAATGGACAGTCTGGAAGAAATGGACAAATTCTTGGAAAGGTACAACTTTCCAAGACTGAACCAGGAAGAATTAGAAAATACAAACAGACTGATCACAAGTAATGAAAATGAAACTGTAATTAAAAATCAACAAAAAGAGACCCACTTCAGACCTAAGGACACATACAGACTGAAAGTGAGAGGATGGTAAAAGATATTCCATGTAAATGGAAATCACAGGAAAGCTGGAGTAGCAATACTCATATGAGATAAAATAGACTTTAAGATAAAGACTGTTACAAGAGATAAGGAAAAACCCAAAATTAGTAGAAGGAAAGAAATCATAAAGATCAGAGCAAAAATAAATGAAATAGAAATGAAGAGACAATAGCAAAGATCAATAAAACTAGACGTTGGTTCTTTGAGGAGATAACCATAATTGATAAACTTTTAGCCAGACTCATCACGAAGAGAAGAGAGAGGAGTCAAATCAATAAAATTAGAAATGAAAAAAGAGAAATTACAACTGACACCACAGAAATACAAAGGGTCATAAGAGCTACTACAAGCAACTATATGCCAATAAAATGGACAGTCTGGAAGAAATGGACAAATTCTTGGAAAGGTACAACTTTCCAAGACTGAACCAGGAAGAATTAGAAAATACAAACAGACTGATCACAAGTAATGAAAATGAAACTGTAATTAAAAATCAACAAACAAAAGTCCAGGACCAGATAGCTTCACAGGCAAATTCTATCAAACATTTAGAGAAGAGATAACACCTAACCTACTCAAACTCTTCCAAAAAATTGCAGAGAGAGGAACACTCTCAAACTCGTTCTACGAGGCCACCGTCACCCTGATAGCAAGACCAGACAAGGATATCACAAAAAAAGAAAATTACAGGCCAATATCACTGATGAACATCGACGCAAACTTCCTCAGCAAGATACTAGCAAACAGAATCCAACAACACATTAAAAGGATCATACATCATGATCAAGTGGGATTTATCCCAGGGATGCAAGGATTCTTCAATATATATAAATCAATCAATGTGATACACCATATAAACAAAGAATAAAAACTATATGGTCATCTCAATAGATGCAGAAAAAGCTTTTGACAAAATTCAACAAACATTTATGATAAAAACTCTCCAGAAAGTGGGCATAGAGGGACCCTACCTCAACATAATAAAAACCATAAATGACAAACCCACAACAAACATCATTCTCAATGATGAAAAACTGAAAGTATTTCCTCTAAGATCAGGAACAAGTCAAGGATTTCCACTCTTGCCACTATTATTCAACATACTTTTGGAAGTCTTAGCCACAGCAATCAGAGAAGAAAAAGAAATAAAAGGAATACAAATTGGAAAAGAAGAAGTAAAACTGTCACTATTTGCCCATGACATGATACTATACATAGAAGATCCTAAAGACGTCACCAGAAAACTACTAGAACTAATCAGTGAATTTGGTAAGGTTGCAGGAATACAAAATTAATACACAGAAATCTCTTGCATTTCTATACACGAACAGTGAAAGATTAAAACAGCTACATGTAAAAGAATGAAATTAGAGCACTACCTAACACCATACACAAAAGTAAGCTCAAAATGGATTAAAGACTTAAACGTAAGAACTGAAACCATATAACTGCTAGAATAAAACACAGGCAGTACAGTCTATGACACTGGTCTTAGCAATATTTTTTTTACATCGAAACACTCCCATTTACCACTGCAACAAAAAGAATAAAATACCTGGGAATAAACCTACTTAAGGAAGCAAAAGACCTGTACTCAGAAAACTATAAAACACTATTGACACAAATCAAAGATGACACAAACAGATGGAGATATATACCATGCTCCTAGATTGGAAGAATCAATATTGTGAAAACAACTATACTACCCAAAGCAATCTACAGGTTCAGTGTAATCCCTATCAAATTACCAGTGGCATTTTTCACAGAATTAGAACAAAAAATTTTACAATCTGTATGGAAATACAAAAGACCCCGAATAGGCAAAACAGTATTAAGAAAGAAATACTGGAATCAGAAAATACAGGAATCAGGCTCCCCAGCTTCAGATTATACTACAAAGCTACAGTAATCAAGACAGTATGGTACTGGCACAAAAACAGAAATATAGATCAATGATACAGAGTAGAAAGCCCAGAGATAAACCCACACACCTATGGTCACCTAATCTATGACAAAGAAGGCAAGAATATACAACGGAGAAAAGACAGCCTCTTCAATAAATGGTGCTGGGAAAACTGGACAGCTACATGTAAAAGAATGAAATTAGAGCACTACCTAACACCATACACAAAAGTAAGCTCAAAATGGATTAAAGACTTAAACGTAAGAACGGACACTATAAAACTGTTAGAGGAAAACATAGGAAGAACACTCTTTGACATAAACCACAGCAATATCTTTTATGACCCACCTCCTAGAGTAATGAAAATAAAAACAAAAATAAGCAAATAGGACCTAATTAAACTTAAAAACTTTTGCTCAGCAAAGGAAACCATAAACAAGACGAAAAGACAACCCACAGAATGGGAGAAAATATTTGCAAATGAAACAATGGACAAAGGATGAATCTCCAAAATATACAAACAGCTCATGCAGCTCAATATCAAAAGAAGAAACAACCCAATCAAAAAATGGGCAGAAGACCTAAATAGACATTTCACCAAAGACGACATATAGATGGCCAAGAGGCACATGAAAAGATGCTCAGCATCACTAATTATTAGAGAAATGCAGATCAAAACTACCGTGAGGTATGATCTCACACTGATTAGAAGAGCCATCATCAAAAAATCTACAAAGGGTGGAGTGGGTGTGGAGAAAAGGGAACCCTCTTGCACTGTTGGTGGGAATGTAAATTGATACAGCCACTGTAGAGAACAGTATGGAGGTTGCTTAAAATATTAACAATAGAAATACCATATGACCCAGCAATACCACTACTGGGCATATTCCCTGAGAGAAATACAAAAGACCCCGAATAGGCAAAACAGTATTAAGAAAGAAATACTGGAATCAGAAAATACAGGAATCAGGCTCCCCAGCTTCAGATTATACTACAAAGCTACAGTAATCAAGACAGTATGGTACTGGCACAAAAACAGAAATATAGATCAATGATACAGAGTAGAAAGCCCAGAGATAAACCCACACACCTATGGTCACCTAATCTATGACAAAGAAGGCAAGAATATACAACGGAGAAAAGACAGCCTCTTCAATAAATGGTGCTGGGAAAACTGGACAGCTACATGTAAAAGAATGAAATTAGAGCACTACCTAACACCATACACAAAAGTAAGCTCAAAATGGATTAAAGACTTAAACGTAAGAACGGACACTATAAAACTGTTAGAGGAAAACATAGGAAGAACACTCTTTGACATAAACCACAGCAATATCTTTTATGACCCACCTCCTAGAGTAATGAAAATAAAAACAAAAATAAGCAAATAGGACCTAATTAAACTTAAAAACTTTTGCTCAGCAAAGGAAACCATAAACAAGACGAAAAGACAACCCACAGAATGGGAGAAAATATTTGCAAATGAAACAATGGACAAAGGATGAATCTCCAAAATATACAAACAGCTCATGCAGCTCAATATCAAAAGAAGAAACAACCCAATCAAAAAATGGGCAGAAGACCTAAATAGACATTTCACCAAAGACGACATATAGATGGCCAAGAGGCACATGAAAAGATGCTCAGCATCACTAATTATTAGAGAAATGCAGATCAAAACTACCGTGAGGTATGATCTCACACTGATTAGAAGAGCCATCATCAAAAAATCTACAAAGGGTGGAGTGGGTGTGGAGAAAAGGGAACCCTCTTGCACTGTTGGTGGGAATGTAAATTGATACAGCCACTGTAGAGAACAGTATGGAGGTTGCTTAAAATATTAACAATAGAAATACCATATGACCCAGCAATACCACTACTGGGCATATTCCCTGAGAAAAACCATAATTCAAAAAGACACATGTGCCCCAATGTTCATTGCAGCACTATTTACAATAGCCAGGTCATGGAAGCAACCTAAATGCCCATCGACAGATGAATGGATAAATAAGACATGGTATACAATGGAATATTACTCAGTCATTAAAAGGAATGAAATTGGATCACTTGTAGAGATGTGGATGGACATAGTATCTGTCATACAGAGTGAAGTAAGTCAGAAAGAGAAAAACAAATATTGTGTATTAACTCATATATGTGGAATCTTGAAAAATAGTACAGATGAACCTATTTGCAGGGCAGGAATCGAAATACAGAGGTAGAGAACGGACATGTGGACACAGAGGGGGAAGGGGAGAATGGGATGAATTGGGAGATTAGGTTTGACATAAATACACTTCCATGTGTAAACTAGATAGCTAGTGGGAATATACAGCTCCCTGCTGCATAGCACAGGGAGCTCAGCTCGGTGCTCTGTGGTGACCTAGACGGGTGGGTGGGTGGGTGGGAGGGAGGTCCAAGAGGGATGGGATATATGTATACATATAGCTGATTCACTTCACTGTACAGCAGAAACTAACACAACATTGTAAAGCAATTATACTCCAATTAAAAAAAAGTAAAAATAAAAGTAATATCATTGTGGTATTAATATTACATTATTAATTTCCTTGAGGTGAAAAAACTTATTATGGGCAAAGCAAATTGTGTCATGTAGCATCAGACAGCTATAAACAGAAATGCATGGGGCTTCCAAAAGGAGATCACATCCAGTTGAATAGATGAAGGAACACTTTAGGGCAGGTGACTTTTAAGTTCGACCTTGACTGATGTAAGAGAGGAAGGAATGTTTAAGGTAAGATTATATGACTACAACATGTATCAGGTACCTTGACTGGAGAACAATATTAATTCGCTATTATAATCTTGAAGTTCTTACCCACATTTGTCTTTTCTGTCCCTTACATTATTTATACATAAATTTTTAAAAAAAAAGTTCTGCTATTTTAACACGAGTCAACACACCATAGAAGTGATGATAGATTTCAACTTACTGTAATTGTTATTGGTTGACATTTACACTGTACTTGTTGCCAGTTAAAGACTTCCCTAAACTTTTTAGTAAGTGAATAAGGTAATGGGAACAAATGGTAAAATGTTTCCCTCTCAATGGATTAATTTATAGTAGTCATGGAATTTTTTTTCAAGTTGCTAGCTAACGTCTTTTTATTCCAAGCAGGAGAATAATATGGATTCAGAGCTCCAGGGTTATTATAACAAGACCCTTGCTGCAGAGAACAATACTGCTGCCACTCGGGATTCTGCTTTCCCAGTCTGGGATGACTATAAAAGCAGTGTCGATGATTTGCAGTATTTTCTGATTGGACTCTATACGTTTGTAAGTCTTCTTGGTTTCATGGGGAATCTACTTATTTTAATGGCTCTCATGAGGAAGCGAAATCAGAAGACAACAGTCAACTTCCTCATCGGGAATCTGGCCTTCTCCGATATCTTGGTTGTGCTGTTTTGCTCACCTTTCACACTGACTTCTGTCTTGCTGGATCAGTGGATGTTTGGCAGAGTCATGTGTCATATTATGCCTTTCCTTCAATGCGTGACAGTTCTGGTTTCCACTTTAATTTTAATATCAATCGCCATCGTCAGGTATCATATGATAAAACATCCTGTATCTAATCATTTAACAGCAAACCATGGCTATTTCCTCATCGCTACTGTCTGGACACTAGGCTTTGCAATGTGTTCTCCCCTCCCAGTGTTTCACAGCCTTGTGGAACTTCGGGAGACGTTTGGTTCAGCGTTGCTCAGCAGCAGGTATTTATGTGTCGAGTCATGGCCATCCGATGCATACCGAATTGCTTTCACTATCTCTTTATTGCTCGTTCAGTATATTCTGCCCTTAGTTTGTCTAACTGTAAGTCATACCAGTGTCTGCAGGAGTATAAGCTGTGGGTTGTCCAACCAAGAAAACCAACTAGGAGAAAATGAGATGATCAACTTAACTCTCCATCCTTCCAGAAAGAGTGGGCCTCAGGTGAGGATCTCCAGCAGCCGGAAGTGGAGCTATTCATTCATCAGAAAGCACAGAAGGAGGTACAGCAAGAAGACGGCATGCGTGCTGCCTGCTCCAGCGAGACCTCCTCCAGAGAACCGCTCAAGAAGGCTTCCAGAACACTCGGGCTCTGGGAAAAGTCAGCCCCCTTCGTCCCGTAAGTTTATACCAGGGGTCCCCACTTGCTTTGAGGTGAAACCGGAAGAAAACTCAGATGTTCACGAGATGAGAGTAAACTGTTCTATCATGAGATTAAAAAAAAGATCTCGAAGTGTGTTCTACAGACTGACCATCTTGATACTAGTGTTTGCAGTGAGCTGGATGCCTCTGCACCTTTTCCATGTGGTGACCGACTTTAACGATAGCCTGATTTCAAACAGGCATTTCAAGTTGGTGTATTGCATCTGTCACTTGCTAGGCATGATGTCCTGCTGTCTTAATCCAATTCTATATGGGTTTCTTAATAATGGGATCAAAGCCGACTTAAGGTCCCTTATACGCTGTCTTCATATGTCATAGTTCTCAATGTTTTCCAGGGAAAGTACAGGTATGGGGATCATCTAAAATATATTCACAGTAACTATATATGTATAATCAACAAATTTTGTTAACTTGCGGAATTTAATTTATGTGTAAGAGCTCTGGATTTGGATATCAGTTCCTAATATATGGAAGATAATTTTAACATGTTATAATATGATAAATTCATTTAGTTGTATAAAGTCATTGTCAATCCAATCTGTAATTTCATTTTAGAGAGCAGTTATATTACCTTCCATTTCAGCTTGTCTTGTAAACCAATGAATTGTAAGTTCTTGTTTAAAATAAAAGTTATATTTAACCATCTCAGTATTTTTTGTTCAAAATTATAAGCAAAAATATTTCTCCTAAGACATTTAATTTCAGGTATGAGGAACATCTAATAATCTTCATTTTTACTTCACAGATTTCTTAATAGTTAGTTTCTGACAATACAGAAAACTTCAATATGACCAGCAAACCATAACTAAGTGACAGATATATGCCTAAGTCATAAATTAAATGTCAACACTGGGTACAGTTTTAGAACCTCCAAAGGAAAATTTTTATTTCCTATTATTGATGATTGGTCAGATTGTCAATTTATTCCCCACTATCCTAGTAATACACAGTTAATTTATCAAATAAAAATAGATTTAAAATCTTTTCTAGACTTATACCATGACATTAAACTGTCAAATAAGGATTGCTTTCATATACATCTTTTATATTCTAAAATGTGAAATATAAATGGTATCTATATTTCCAAGTACTAAATAATTGTAAAGAATACTTGAAGCGTCTACAGGGGGAAAAAAAAGGTTAGTTAATTTTTTTGACCAAGATGTAGAATGATTAATATACTTTATGCTATTTCAGTACTGAGGTCTCATATGCTATCTTACTAGATTGAAGTCAGTCTTTTCAACTGGAGCTTTTTATTTGTTTTAGCCAGTTTTTTATAGAACTAAGTCCCTGAAAATAATGAATGTTTTCACATGAGGCTCAGATGTGCAAAATAATAATGCTGTCTTCAGTTCCTTTCTCTGATTTAACCATCTCCTGTGTGGATTCCTGTTCATAAGGGAAAACAACTGAGCAAAACAAGAAACGGTTTAAGTTTTCAAATAGTAGGTAACTCTGGTCGTTGTTTAGTCAACTGAAAGTCCAGACTCTCTAGGGCGGCTTTTTTTCGGGCCTCTCCTGCTTCCCTAGGCAAGGCCTACACGTAGGGGAAGCAGACGATGGCACTGGTCCCCACGTGTCCTCTGCTGACTCCTGCCCAGCTCCAGGTGAGAGGTAGCTGTCTTGCCCGGTCTCTGTTCCATCAGCTTCTGCGTGTGCTGTAGAATGTGTGGGCTGTTCCCAGCAGGGTCCAGGCCTGGGGGCCCAGCCCCGGCATTCTCCACCCCTGCTGATGTAAACTCACTGGCTGTGTGGTCCGTCTGAATCTCCACCACGTTTTCCAGTTTGTCCTGAGCCTGGGCTGTCTGCTCTGCAGGGTCTTGTCCCTGCCAAGCCCGGGGACACTTCAGGAACTTTATCACCAAGAAGTCTCCAGAAAGGTCCTGTCGACTCTAAAGATATTCACAACCTGAGAGTAGAGAGTTCTGTTTTATTCGGCGGGAAGTTTTCGGACTTCAAACCCGGGAGGCAGCATCCCAAGTGACCCCGAGAGAACCGCTCTCAGGAGGCGGTGGGCGAAGAGCTAGGATATAGAGAAGGTTTGCAGCAAAGGGCAGGTAGTCGGGAGCATACAAATATTATTGTTAATTAAAGAAAACCAGAAATCTCAAGTTAAGGAATTTAGCGCTTATCTATATATGGGACCGTGCCAGGGTCTGGGCTCACGGAAATGCTTCCTTTGAGATGTACGTCAGGTCTCTGGGGCCGTAGCCTGTGTTTTCACATCCTGAGTTTCCTCGGGGCTCACAGTGGCTGCAGTCTGATGGCTGCTAAATGGCTGATAGTCTTTCCTTGTGAGTCCCCTCAGGGCTCACTGTAGGGAGGGGCTGCAGTCACTGATGACTGTGACATCTTTTGTTTACTGATATGGCGGCAAATATTCCATTTCTCTGCACGAATGCGTACTGAACGCGTAGCTCACCTAGAACTGAGGCAGCATGGTCTTCGCCAGGCCTTCTCTGCCCAAACGCTACAAGCCACCCTGTCTACAGTGTTGTTCACTTCATGTTGCTACCAAAGCATCTGCTTTCCAGCCCCTTTCTCGATTTTCAAACATGAAACTAGGTAAAGCCACCACTGCTTTTAGCGTCCCTCTAATCTGCCTGGGGTTATATGAGTGTCCTCCCCAAGTTTTGATAGGATAGCAGAAAAAAAAAGTGAAGAAACTTTGGTTCACTTTTGCTTTTCTCTTTCTTTCCTTCTTCTTATTCTAAGGGCTTCTGCTGCTTTCTGCCTACTAAGAATGTCCCTTGCTAATAAAATCTTTATTTTTCTCTGCACTGTGGCTCACAGTAAAACTGTGTTCAGAATATCAAGGTTTGTTTTTGGAAAAGGAATCTTTTGTGATTTAAAACCCTTTTCCCCTTTAAACGCTTGGATTTAAGACTATTGTCTCACCCCAGACCCAAAACAAAAAAGTCTAAGTTGAAGAATGACTTCTTATTTAAAAGAAATAGCTATTTTCATTTTCACTCGGGCAGTAGACTTCAAGATTTAACTTTAGTGGCCAAAGGGGGAAAACTCACCCACAAGGGCAAATATAAACACATAAAGAGGTATTTTATCCTGTTAGAATAACTTACATTAGCAAATGTACAATAAGTGTCAAACTCCACAGATTTTATGGTTGCTGATAAATGAGTTTAGTTAAACTGGATAAACTAATTTGGGGCTCTTAAACTATTGAACTGAAAGGCAGCCATTTATCTTCCCTAACCAGAAATGACTGAATGTTCCTAATAATTGAAAGTAGAGAAGTTTGAATGGATTGGTGAATAGAAGTCATTAAGAGGGGGATTTATTGTTTTACAAGGTTATTATGAATAATAATTTCTTCCATGGATACAGTTGCTCCAAACAGCACAGGTTTGAACTCAGCAGATCCACTTATATGTGGACTTTTTCAGTAAATATATTGCAAAAATTGTTGGAGATCCACTTAGATGTAGATGTTTTTCAATAAATATATTGGAAAACATTTTGTGACAATTTGAATAAAGTCACAGATGAACTGCACACCCTAGATAGAAATAGCAAAAAAAAAAAGAAAAAAATTAAGAAAAAGTTAGGTGTCATGAATGCATAAAATATATGTAGATACTAGTCTATTTTATCATTTGCTACCATAAAATACACACAAATCTATTATAGAGTTAAAATTTATCAAAACCTATGCACACAAACACAGACTGTACCTGTCACTATTCATAGTCAAGAGAAATGCAAACGAAGGTAAAGATGAAGTTTTAAATCATAACTGCATAAAATTAACCATAGTGCATAGGTAGCAATTTTGCAGCCACCATCCTCTTAACCATGTGACACTCATTATCTCCATGTGAGCAGTTCTTTTGTCCAGTAAATTGCATATCACAGTAAAAAGTGATCGATCACAGTTCTCGCATGTTTTTCATCTTGTTTAGTGCAATAGCATAAACCATGAATAACCGTAAACCTCGTAAACCCATACGAAGTACCACTAGTGTTAATGGAAGTACTCCCAAGAGGCAGAGAAAAGTCATGACTCTATGAGAAAAAGTTGAATTACTTGATATGTACCATGGATTGGGATCTGCAGCTGTGGTTGCCCACCATTTCAAGATAAATGAATCCAGTTTAAGGACCTTTTTAAAAAAAGAAAAGGAAATTCATGAGGCTGTTGTTACAGCTATGTCAACAGGCACACAACACTTGCACTTTTTGTGAAGTATCTTTTTATCTCATGTTAAAAATACAGCTTTTTTGTGGGTGTAAGATTGCTGTAAGAAAACACACCTGCGCTCCCCTCGTGGCGCAGTGGTTGGGAGTCCACCTGCCAATGCAGGGGACACGGGTTTGAGCCCTGGTCCGGGAAGATCCCACATGCCATGGAACAACCAAGCCCGTACGCCACAACTACTGAGCCTGTGCTCTGAAGCCCGCGAGCCACAACTACTGAGCCCACGTGCCACAACTGCTGAGGCCCGCACGCCTGGAGCCCGTGCTCCGCGGCAGGAGAGGCCACTGCGGTGAGAGGCCCATGCACCACAACAAAGAGTAGCCCCTGCTCGCCACAACTAGAGTAAACCTGCGGGCAGCAACGAAGACCCAACGCAGCCAAAATTAAATAATAACAATAAATAAATAAATAAAAAGAAAGGCACAGCTATAGACTAACATGAAGTCATTATATGAGAAGTTAGAGCCAAGGGAAGGTGAAGCATCTAAAACTGGAGAAGTCAATGCCAGGAAAGGATGGCTTGATAATTTTAGAAAGAGGTTTGGCTTTAAAAATGTCAAGATAACAGGAGAAGAAACTTCTGCTGACCAAGAGGCAGCAGATGAGTTCCAAGACATCATTAAGAAAATCACTGAGGAGAAAGGGTATCTGCCTAAACAGGTTTTTAATGCAGATAACAGTGTCCTAATCTGGAAAAAAAAAAAATGCCATAAAGGATATTCATTACTAAGGAAGCACGACGATTTGAGGCAGAAAGGGATAGGCTAAGTCTACAGTTTTGTGCAAATGCATTCAGGTTTATGATCAAGACGTCCCTTATCTATAAAGCTGCTAACTCCCGAGCCTTGAAGGGAAAAGACAAACACCAGTTACGCGTCTTTAGGTTGGACGCCAAGAAGGCCTGGACAATGAGGACACTTTTTCTGGATTGGTTCCATTGATGCTTTGTCTCTGAAGTCAGGAAGTACTTTGTGAGTAAGAGACTGCCTTTTAAAGTTCTTTTTGATATCGGACAATGTCCCTGCCCACCCATTGGGTGGGTCCCTGCCCACCCAATGTCCCTGCCCACCCAGAGTTCCATGAGTTCAACACTGAAGTGGTCTACTTGCCCTCAAACACAGAATCTTTAGTTCAGGCCCTAGATCAGGGGGTGATAAGGACCTTTAAGGGTCATTACACGTGATCCTCCGTGGAAAGGATTTTCAATGGTATAGAAGAGAACCGTGATAGAGAGAACATTCTGGAAGTCTGGGAGGATCACACCATGGAAGATGCTGTTGTTGTTACAGTAAAAACGGTGAAAGTCCTTGAGCCTGAAACAATGAATTCCTGCTGGAGAAAACTATCCAGATGCTGTGAATGACTTCGCAGGATTTACGACAGAGCCAAGCACGGACATCATGAGAGAGACTGGAGATATGGCCAAAAAAAAAAAGATAAGGGGGAGGGGTTTCAAGATACGGATCTTGGAGAAATTCACGAGCTAATAGCCACCACACGAGGGGAATTAACAGAGATGACTGGACAGAGATGAGAGCTTGCAAACCAGTGCCAGACGATGAGGAGGAAGATTTGGAAGAAGCGGTGCCAGGAAACAAGTCGACGTCAGACAATCTGTCAGAAGAGTTCTGATTATTCTAGACTGCTTTGGGCTTCTTTATGACGTGGACCCTTCTATGAAACTAAAGCAAACAGTGGAAGAAGGATTGGAATTTGTATGGAAATGTATTTAGAGAAATGAAAAAGAAAAATGTCAGATGTAAATTATGATGTATTTCTGTAAATTTCAGCAAGGTGGCTGCCTTTCCTTCTACCTCCTCTGCCGTCCCTGAGACAGCAAAACACTCCCTCCTCCTCCTCTTCCTCCTTCTCTTTAGCCTGCTCATCGTGACGAGGACGAGATGAAGACTTTTATGATGATCCACTTCTTTTTACCGAGCACTAAATAATCATCATGCCGTACAGTTAGTAACCTGACATCTCATATATGTGTGCGTGTCTTTACGTGAAAATCTAGTAACCATATGGCAGGAAGTGTGAGACATGTCTGTGTCACCACCGTCATCATTGCCTGAGTACTCATCGCGTAGAACATCGTATGAAAGCCTTGTACTGAAGTGTATAACCTACCCTTACAGAGGCATAAGGTGAGTGATATTTAATATAAAATTAATCATGTGTAGCTTTCTTACCGTTTTATAACTTTGCTTTCAAAGAATTACATGACTATACAATATGCCACTCTCATAACTGGAAAAGCTGCGTCTCTGCCTGTCGTCACAGGTAAGTGGCTTTTTAAAAAAAATGTAACATAGTCTCCAATATATATTATAACTATGGCTACTACTGTATGCTATACATTTTTATAAGATTCATTCATTAGTGTGTAGGCTACACTAATGGCTACCATGAAGCAGTTGATTACACTAGGCTTCTACTATACTATTATACTACTATACACTATACTACTTCATTACCAACGCATGAATCCTCGTACCTGTAAATAAATAGGAATTTCTTTTTCACATCATCTTTTCAGTTTTGATGTCTAGTGTTAGTAGTATGTACAACATCTGCAGTGTTTTGTATCATATAAGACAATATTGACGTAGGTATTGACAGATGGCTCATCTTGTAAACAGACAATGTAAACTTACATTGTCAATAAATACAATATAGTACTGTAGCTGGATTGATATTTTCTCTTACTTATGATTTTCTTAATAACATTTTCTTTTCTCTAGCTTACTTCGTTTGAAGAATACTGTATATAATACATATAACATACAAAATATGTGTTAATTGTTTTATGTTATTCATAGGCTTCTAGTCAGCAGCGGGCTATTAATAATTAACTTTTAGGGGAGTCAAAAGTTACATGCAGATTTTTGACTACGTGGTCGTTGGCACCCCTAACCCCTACATTGTTCAAGGGTCAACTGTGTGTGTACATATGGAGAGGGAGAGAGAGAGAGAGAGAGAGAGGCATAAAGCATGTATATGTGTATATACATATGTAGACATTAAGCATGTGCATGTGTGTGTGTATGTGTGTAGAGAGAGAGGGGCATTAAGCATTTCCCCTTTTCCTAACATCATATATGTGTATATATACTGTATACACACACATATATATATGCTGTACACACATATATATATACTGTGTAGTATATTCTGACAGTAAATGTATATATTGATATAGATGCTTTAAAAGGCTATAAAGGGCTGTAAAATGGTGGTGTTTTAATTCTGTCTTCTCTTTTACATGTATTAGTTAAGTACATTAATGAAAAGATACTCTCCTTTATGCATTCTTTGGTTAACCAATGGTACAGTTTTCTCAGGAAACACAGGATGAATGTTTGATACTATCTCTTTATTAACTGATTGTCAAAAAGTGATCAATTCATGGATTTAAACACATTTGATGGGTTTTGATTCATTGGCTTTACTGTTATTATTGAAGAAGATCAAATAGTTTCATCTTCAGCAGGTGGAAGCCTCTTCAAGTTGGCTCTGGGTCATTTTTTCTTTTTTTTTTTTGGTCTAGAATTTATAATTGTTATCTGTGGGAAGGTCAGGTCCAATAGAAGCTATTTATACACATCAGACGTGGGACTCCATTACGTGCATTCTAAATCATACATGATAAAGAGAAGGCTTGAAAAAATTCGAGTTCTCATCCATGGGATTTCAAATCTCTCTCCCTTTCTCTCAGTTAGTTTACTAAGGGATTGAATGTCAAGAGGTAGGCAGTAAAATATTGGACCTAGATAACCTTGAACGCTTTTACCAACTGTCTTGTGCTCCATTTAATTTGCTCATAAGTCAGGCTTATGAGCAAACTGAATGGAGACACAGTTCGATGTAAATTAGACACATTCTCAAAGAGTTAAAATCCAGAACTTTATGATAGTGGATATTAAGGAAACAACTGAGGAAGTAACTTTTTCACAGGGTGTGGTGGCCAGAGTCCTCACTACTCTCAAATTTACCATAGACGTGTTTTTGAGGATAGTGATTTAAAGAAATCTGTTTCTCTACTCACAGAAGACTTTGACACCTAATGTGTGGGGTTTTCTTGCACGCCAGCAAGCAATTCTCCACCTCTTGGGACACAGTTGGGTACCCTACAGGTTAATCCAATTCTGACACTAACTACCTAGAGTCAGTGCCGATCCCACAGGCAAAGGCTTAGTCCCTCAAAGCTGCCTCAGCTGCAGACACTGGTCATAAACCTCCAGTTGTCAACCAATTGACTGTGTGCCTGGGGTTCCCACAATCCTTCCCCAGGTTTGCTAATTTGCTGTAATGGCTCACAGAACTCAGGGAAACTCTTTACACTTACTGGTTGGATATTATAAAGGATACAGATGAACAGCCAGATGAAGAGGTATATATGTAGGAAAAGGTCCAGAATGGTCCCAAGTGCAGGAGCATCTGTCCCTGTGGAGTTGGGGTACACCACCTCCTAGCATGTGGACGTGTTCACCAACCCAGAAGCTCTTCAAACCTGGTAATCTACAGATTTTTTAATGGAGGCTTCCTCATGTAGGCATAATCTATTATTAACTCAGTTCCCAGCCCCTCTTCCCTCCCCAGAGGATGGGGGGGATGAGGCTGAAAGTTCCAGGCTTCTAATCATGGCTTGGTCTTTCTGGTGACCAGCCCCATCCCAAAGCTAACCAGGAGCCCACCCAAAACTACCTCATTGGGAAAAAAGATGCTTCTATAATGCAAGAAATTCCAAGGGATTTAGGAGCTCTGTGTCAGAAACCGGGACAGAGACCAAATTTATATTTCTTATTATTTCACAGTGATAAAAGATGCCAAAATATTACAACTGTACTCTTGTACATCATACAATAAAATTCTTCTTATTCTTAGTATTCCATCCTAAATAGGTGTCAACGAACTCTTATCTACAATTTCAGACCTGAAATGATCTAAACTCATATGAAAAAAATTATGGGCTTGATATATACCATTTAACAGATATAGTCTTGCATATTAATATTTTTGATTATAGAATGCTACCTCAGACCATACTGGTGTCAGTAAATAATATATGGTATAGATATTCTAATATTTATTTTTCTAAACACATCTGACCCCAGATTTTGGATTAAGGTTTGTGGATATATAATCTATGCATCTACCACTTACTTGAATTCCCCCTCAACCACATTAGCAAATATTTATTTAGCAAATCACTTCTACGAATAATCTCTTTATCCCTTATGTATGTATGTATGTATTTAAAGGGAGTCTTAGTAGATCCAGCACACAATTCTAAATTTCTTGGCTCTCTCCTTGTTTTAAACTTCACATCCTTCTCTTGCATGTGAGCTTGGGCAACCACTGCCATTTAAACTCCCTAATCCTTAAGATGAGACCTCTAGAGCAGCAGTAGTTTTCATCAGGCATAACAACTCTGATTAGTCTTGGGGGCTTGGACACCTTGCAGCAGGGGTTGTGAAGACCCCTCTCTCTGGAGACAGGGTTGTTATCACTGATGAGCAGAGTCTTCCCTGGAGGGAAAGAAGCCGGAACAGAGAGGAGCATTATTGCTGATTGTGCTCTGGTTCGTCCTCTAATTCAGGCACAATCTGTAGTATCTCTTTAAAAAAAAAAAAAAAGAGTGGATATATATTTTTGTGGGTCTTATATCCACTCACAAGAGTGGATATATGTGTATGTATACACATACAAATATGTGTATTCACTTTGCCGTACCACAGAAACTAACACAACATTGTAAATCATACTCCAATAAAAATTTTTAAAAAGAACAATTGAATTAAACCTAACACTTAGAAAGCACCACACTAGTAAGTATAGAGCAGAGTGCACATTTATCACCATCTTCTTCATCATCATCATCAACGACAACAGACACTTATTATTTACAAAACACCACTGGAAGCTCTTTACATGAATGATTCTCTTTGCAACATCACCATCAAGAACAGTGCTACCCGGGAGGAGTCAAGATGGCCGGATGGGAAGATGCAGAGTTAGCGTCTGCCCACAACTAGGGTGCCTGCCGCCAGCTGGGGGGCACTCTGACACCCAAGGAGACGGGAGGAATCCCAGAGTGAACCAGTAGGATGTAGGGGGACTGAGGGGGGAGGAGAAGTGGAGACCAGACAAGATTGGTGCCCCTGAGGCTGGGGAGATCAGGAGAGGCAGGAGGGAGGGGCCCTGCAGGAGGAGCAGGAGAGGAACCAGGGCGATTGGCTGCCCACTCGGGCATGGGGAGCCTGCTGAGCTCCCAGGCCGATTACCTGCCCTCCAAGCCCCCTCCAGGTTGTGTGGGTCTGGGGGGCATAGGACAGAGGCCGAGGGGAGATCAGGAGAGGCAGGCAGGAGGGGCCCTCCAGGAGGAGTGGGAGAGAGTAGGGCAATTGCCCTGCCCACTCGAGCCCAGGAAGCCTGCTGGGCTTCCATGTGAGGTCCCCTGTCCTCTGAGACCAGCGCTGGGGGGCACGCCTGGGCCCCTTCTGTTCCTTGAGCCTAAGCCCCACACCCCATGGCCCCCAGGGCCTTTTCCAGCCCTGTGGGTCCTGAGCATTGGCCCCACCCACCACCCAAACTTCACACTTGCTTAGGCCCCCCTCTCCACAGCCAAGGCCTTTCCCCCCCTCCTTTTTTTTTTTCTTTTCCCTCCTCTTTTTTACTATTGTGGTACTGATGTACCTTCTGGTTGTTGATTCATCTATATTTTTACTTTTACATTCTTTCTAACATATCTGTTAGTTTCCTAGTCTAATTTTAGTCTTTACTTTGTTATTGCTCTCTTTTTTTTTTTTTTTTTTTGCCACCCCACGTGGCTTCTGGGATCTTGATTTGCGAGCACAGGGTCGGGCAGGAGCTCCTGCGGTGGGAGCTCTGAGTCCAAACCACTGGACTAACAGAGAACCTCAGAACGTAGGGAATATTCATTGGAGGGAGGTCTCACCGAGTACCTCATCTCAGCACCAAGACCATCTCTACCAAAGAGCTAACAGACTCCAGTGTTGGAAGCCTCAGGCCAAACAACCAGTAAGACAGGAACACAATCCCACTCATTAAAAAAAAAGAATGAGACGGCATAAAAATATGTCACAGATGAAGGATCAGGGTAAAAACCTACAAGACCTAATAAATGAAGAGGCAATAGGCAATCTACCTGAAAAAGGATTCAGAGTAATGATAGTAAAGATGATCCAGAATCTTGGAAATAAAATGGAAGCACAGATTGAGAAAATACAAGAAATGTTTAACAAAGAACTAGAAGAACTAAAGAACAAACAAACGGAGATGAACAACACAATAACTGAAATGAAAAATACACTAGAAGGAATCAATAACAGAATAATGGAGGCAAAGGAATGAATAAGTGAGCTGGAAGACAAAAAGGTTGAAATAACTGCCAAGGAGCAGAATAAAGAAAAAGCAATGAAAAGAATTGAAGACAATCTCAGAGACCTCTGGGACAACACTAAATGCACCAACATTCAAATTATAGGGGTCTCAGAAAAAGAATAGAAAAATAAAGGGTCTGAGAAAATATTTGAAGAGATTATAGTGGAAAACTTCCCTAACATGGGAAAGGAAATAGTCACCCAATTCCAGGAAGCACAGAGAGTCCCATACAGGATAAACCCTAGGAAAAACACACCAAGACACATATTAATCAAACTAACAAAAATTAAATTCAAAGAAAAAATATTAAAAGCAGCGAGGGAAAAGCAAAAAATAACATACAGAGGAACCTCCATAAGTTTATCAGCTGATTTTTCAGTGGAAACTCTGCAGGCCAGAAGGGAGTGGCAGGATATATTTAAAGTGATGAAAGACAAAAACCTACAACCAAGATGACTCTACCCAGCAAAGATCTCATTCAGATTCGATGGAGAAGTCAAAAGCTTTTCAGACAAACAAAAGCTAAGAGAATTCAGCACCACCAAACCAGTTCTACAACAAATGCTAAAGAATCTTCTCTAAGCAGGAAACACAAGAGGAGAAAAAGACCCACAAAAACAAACACAAAACAATTAAGACAGTGGTAATGGGAACGGACATATCGATAATAAACTTGAATGTAAATGGATTAAATGCCCCAGCCAAGTTACACAGACTGGCTGAATGAATGCAAAAAGAAAGACTTCATGCTGTCTACAAAAGATCCACTTCAGACCTAGGGACACATACAGACTGAAAGTGAAGGGATGGAAAAAGATATTCCATGCAAATGGAAATCAAACAAAAGCTGGAGTAGCAATACTCGTATCAGATAAAATAGATTTTAAAGTAAAGACTGTTACAAGAGATAAGGAGGGACACTACATAATGAACAAAGGATCAATCCAAGAAGAAGATATAACAATTGTAAATATTTATGCACCCAACATAGGATCACCTCAATACATAAGGCAAATGCTAACAACCATGAAAGGAGAAATTGACAGTAACACAATAAGAGTAGGGGACATTAACACCTCACTTACACCAATGAACAGATCATCCAGACAGAAAATAAATAAGGAAACAGAAGCTTTAAATGACACAATAGACCAGATAGATCTAATTGCTATTTATGTAACATTCCACCCCAAAGTGGCAGAATACACTTTCTTCTCAAGTGCACATAGAACATTCTCCAGGATAGATCACATCTTGGGTCACAAATCAAGCCTTGGAAAATTTAAGAAAACTGAAATCATATCAAGCATCTTTTCTGACCACAACGCTATGAGACTGGAAATCAATAACAGGAAAAAAAAACTGTAAAAAACACAAATACATGGAGGCTAAACAGTGCACTACTAAATAACCAAGAGATCACTGAAGAAATCAAAGAAGAAATAAAAAAAATACATGGAAACAAATGACAATGAAAACATGACAACCCAAAACCTATGGGACGCAGCAAAAGCAGTTCTAAGAGCGAAGTTCATAGAAATTCAACCTGTCCTCAAGAAGCAAGAAAAATCTCAAATAAGCAATCCAAGCCTACACTTAAAACAACTAGAAAAAGAAGAACAAAGAAAACCCAAAGTCAGTAGAAGGAAAGAAATCATAAATATCAGAGCAGAAATAAATGAAATAGAAATGAAGAAAAAAATAGATAAACCCTTAGCTAGACTCATCAAGAAAAAAAGGGAGAGGACACAAATCAACAAAATTAGAAATGAAAAAGCAGAAATAACAACTGACACTGCAGAAATACAAAGGATTGTAAGAGACTACTATAAACAACTATATGCCAATAAAATGGACAACCGTGAAGAAATGGACAAATTCTTAGAAAGGTACAATTTTCCAAGATTGAACCAGGAAGAATTAGAAAATATAAACAGACCTATCACAAGTAATGAAATTGAAACTGTAATTAAAAATCTTCCAACAAACAAAAGTCCAGGACCAGATGTCTCCACGGGTGAACTCTATCAAACATTTAGAGAAGAGCTAACACCAATCCTTCTCACACTCTTCCAAAAAACTGCAGGGGGAGAAACACTCCAAATACATTCTACAAAGCCACCATCACCCTGATACCAAAACCAGAAAAAGATATCACAAAAAAAGAAAATTATAGACCAATATCACTGATGAAGATAGATGCAAAAATCCTGAACAAAATACTAGCAAACAGAATCCAACAGCACATTAAAAGGATTATACAGCATGATCAAGTGGGATTTATCCCAGGGATGCAAGTATTCTTCAATATATGCAAATCAATCAATGTGATACACACATTAACAAATTAAGGAATTAAAAAACATATGATCATCTCAATAGATGCAGAAAATCTCTTGACAAAATTCAACAAACATTTATGATAAAAACTCTCCAGAAAATGGGCATAGAGGGAACATACCTCAACATAATAAAGGCCATATATGACAAACCAGCAGCAAGCATCATACTGAATGGTGAAAAACTGAAAGCATTTCCACTAGGATCAGGAACAAGACAAGGATGTCCACTCTCACCACTGTTATTCAACAGAGTTTTGGAAATCCTAGCCACAGCAATCAGAGAAGAAAAAGAAATAAAAGGAATACAAATTGGAAAAGAAGAAGTAAAACTGTCACTGTTTGCCAATGACATGATACTATACATAGAAAATCCAAAAGATGTTACCAGAAAACTACTAGAACTAATCAATGAATTTGGTCAGGTTGCAGGGAAAAAAATTAATGCACAGAAATCTCTGGCATTCCTATACACCAACAATGAAAAATCAGAAAGAGAAAGTAAGGAAACACTCCCATTTACCATGGCAACACAAAGAATAAAATACCTAGGAATAAACCTGCCTAAGGAGGCAAAAGACTTGTACTCAGAAAACTATAAAACACTGGTGGAAGAAATCAAGGATGACATAAACAGATGGAGAAATAAACCATGTTCTTGGACTGGAATAATCAATATTGTGAAAATGTCTATGAGAAGAAGTAAAACTGTCACTGTTTGCCAATGACATGATACTATACATAGAAAATCCAAAAGATGTTACCAGAAAACTACTAGAACTAATCAATGAATTTGGTCAGGTTGCAGGGAAAAAAATTAATGCACAGAAATCTCTGGCATTCCTATACACCAACAATGAAAAATCAGAAAGAGAAAGTAAGGAAACACTCCCATTTACCATGGCAACACAAAGAATAAAATACCTAGGAATAAACCTGCCTAAGGAGGCAAAAGACTTGTACTCAGAAAACTATAAAACACTGGTGGAAGAAATCAAGGATGACATAAACAGATGGAGAAATAAACCATGTTCTTGGACTGGAATAATCAATATTGTGAAAATGTCTATGCTACATGTAAAATAATGAAATTAGAACACTCCCTAACACCATACACAAAAATAAACTCAAAATGGATTAAAGACTTAAATGTAAGACCAGACACTATAAAACTTTTAGAGGAAAACATAGGAAAAACACTCTTTGACATAAACCACAGCAAGATCTTTTTTGACCCTCCTCCCAGAGTAACAGAAATAAAAACAAAAATAAACAAATGTGACTTTATTAAACTTGAAAGCTTTTGCACAGCAAAGGAAACCATAAACAAGACAAAAAGACAACCCAGAGAAAATATTTGCAAATGACACAACAGACAAAGGATTAATCTCCAAAATATACAAACAGCTCATGGAGCTCAATATTAAAAGAAACAAACAATCCAGCTAAAATATGGGCGGAAGACCTAAACAGATATTTCACCAAGGAAGACATACAGGTGGCCAAGAGGCACATGAAAAGATGCTCAGCATCACTAATCATTTGAGAAATGCAAATCAAAACTACAATGAGGTATCACCTCACGCAGGTCAGAGTGGCCATTATCAAAAAAGCTAGAAACAATAAATGCTGGAAAGGGTGTGGTGAAAAGGGAACCCTTCTACGCTGTTGGTAGGAATGTAAATTGATACAGCCACTATGGAGAACAGTATGGAGGTGTCTTAAAAAACTAAAATAGAACTACCGTATGACCCAGCAATCCCACTACTGGGCATATACCCTGAGAAAACCATAATTCAAAAAAGACATGCACCACAATGTTCACTGCAACACTATTTACAATAGCCAGGACATGGAAGCTACCTAAGTGTCCATCGACAGATGAATGGATAAAGAAGATGTGGCACATATATACAATGCAATATTACTCAGCCATAAAAAGAAATGAAATTGAGTTATTTGTAGTGAGGTGGATGGACCTAGAGTCTGTCATACAGAGTGAAGTTATATGGAATCTAAGGAAAAAAAATGGTACTGATGTACCTAATTGCAGGGCAGGAATAAAGAGGTAGACATAGAGAATAGACTTGATGACATGGGGTGGGAGAGTGAAGCTGGGGTGAAGTGAGAGTAGCATTGACATATATACACTACCGAGTGTAAAATAGTTGGCTGATGGGAAGCAGCTGCATAGCACAGGGAGATCAGTTCAGTGCTTTGTGATGACCTAGAGGGGTGGGATAGGGAAGGTGGGAGGGAGGCTCAAGAGGGAGGGGATATGGGGACATGTGTATGCATATGGCTGATTTGCTTTGTTGTGCAACGGAAACTAACACGATATTGTGAAACAATTATACTCCAATAAAGATCTATTTAAAAATTTTTTAAATTTAAATAAATAAATAAAAATTAAAAAAACATGCTACATAAATCACTTCCTGTTTGTTAACTGCATAACAGAACATCTGTGGAACTGGAAAAGAAAAATTTTAAGTATTGCAAATAGTACCTAATAAGAAAATTGGAAACACAGCACTCATGATTTTATCTGAGTTGAAAGTACACACAAAAATTCAGCAGTGCCTTTGGTCTGGTTATATTCCGTTGCCGATTTGTCACTTCCCTTAGGGAAATATTAACAAAGTCTCCTACAGCATCTCCTTAAAAAGTGGCGTACCTGGTAGATTCTTGAAATTCTATGTAAGAGCACCGGAGGCTAATTAATTGGTTGCTTGCCTTATTTCATTCTTAGTCTCCCTGCCAGATACAACTCTGATGTTTATAAATCTAACTTTATACAGTCTCCTTCAAAGATAGGCTGGCAGCATGTACTTGGAAAAGAAGATGTCTTAAATTGAATGGATCTTTCATGCTGTACGTTTTATGCTAGTCTTTCATTTTCTCTTTCTCCAAAGTTTATTTTCTCTTCTTAAAACAGTTCCTTAAATTTGCTACATAATTCTTTTTTGCTTCTTCTCAAATCCTTGTTCACTTCCTCTAAAATAAAATTAGAGGCATTCCCCAAGTGTTCTTCCCTGGTTCTGTGTCTGTAATTCCATTCTGAATCAGCGGTCTCTTGTGTAAATTCCCACACCCCGACTGACTCCCTAGGACAAGCCCTTCACTCTCTCTTTTCTCTCTGTCTCTACCGTCCTTCTTATCTTGCATGTCATCAATTATTTTCTGATATATGTTTCTATATCTTTTTCAACATTTTTGCTCCACTCTTACGGTCTTTTCATTACCTCTGCCCTTTTGGTTGGCAGGACTGAGTAGCCCAACTACCATATGACCCAGCAATTCCACTCCTAGGTATACATCTGAAAAAACCCAAAAACTGATTTAAAAAGATTACATGCACCCCATTGTTCAGAGCAGCATCACATACAATTGCCAAGACATGGAAGCAACCAAAGTGTCCAACAACAGATGAATGGATAGAGAAGATGTGGTCCATATATACAATGGAATACTACTCAGCCATGAAAAGGAATGAAATCATGCCATTTGCAGCAACATGGATGGACTTGGAGGCCATTGTACTGAGATAAGTCAGACAGAGAAATACAAATACTGTATGATATCACTTATATGTAAAATCTAAAAAATACAACAAACTAGTGAATAAAACATAAGAGAAGCAGACTCACAGATACAGAGAACAAACTAGCGGTTACCAGTGGGAAGAGCAGGGGAGGAGCTATATAGGGGTGGAGGAGTGGGAGGTACAAGCTATTGGGTATGTAAGATAGGCCATAAGGATATATTGTACAGCACGGGGAATATAGCCAATATTTTGTAATAACTGTAAATGGAGTGTAAATTTTAAAAATTGTAAAAGGACTTCCCTGGCAGTCCAATTGTTAAGACTTCACCTTCCCATGCAGGGGTTGCGGGTTCGATCCCTGGCCCAGGAGCTAAGATCCCACATGCCTTGTGGCCGAAAAACCAAAACATAAAACAGAAGCAATATTGTAACAAATTCAATAAAGACTTTTAAAAAGTCAAAAAAATGAATAAATAAAAAATAAAAATTGTATAAAAATAAAGAAATAAAGCAGCTCTTAAGAAGAAGAAGAAAATAAAACAAGAACAGTACTACCTGATACTGCTTTGGTTCAGTGTCTCCTTACCAAGTCTACAGGCCTTCACAGAGCTCGTGAAGTGTTTGGGGCCATTAAAATCACTATAGGTACAGACAGGTGCTGTTTAAATGTCTGTTTAGATCCAAGCTGCCCCCTGCCCCGGAGCTGGGAGCGGGTGACCGGCCGTGGGGGAAGTGGCCTGGGCTTGTGAGGTCCTGGGGGTGTCTTGCTGGGTACCCCCCTGGCCTGCCTGCCAGACCTTCCCTGGGCCGGAGCAGTGGCCGTGGAGAACAGCAAGCAGTTTTGGAAGAGGGCCACCAAGCTGCCAGAGAGCATCCAGCCTGTGTATGGAGCACAGCACCCTCTCTGGACCCTCTCGGCTCATCAAAATCTTCATTGAGGAATGGTCAAAAGTCAGCACAGTTACTCTGAAGAATAAGAAAGCCTCCAGTTTTCTTTTTTCTCTTTTTTGATGTGGACCATTTTTAAAGTCTTTATTGAATTTCTTACAATGTGGCTTCTGTTTTATGGTTTTTGTTTTTGGGTTTTTTTGGCCCCGAGGCATGTGGGATCTTAGCTCCCCAGCCAGGGGTTGAACCGGCATCCCCTGCTTTGGAAGGCGAATTTCCAACCACTGGACTTCCAGGAAAGTCCCAAGGCCTCCAGCTTTTCATGAGTTTGCCTGGAACCCCAGTGATGCTTGGGACATTGGCGATGATGAGGCAGAGGACTTTCCCTCTCCTTCTTTCCAAACTCTGAACTCAAAGGTTGCTTTGGCAACCGCTGCCCAAGTGCTAGAAAACCATAGCAAGCTGAGGGTGAAACCGGAACGGTCCCAGGCAACGATATCCGATGTTCCTGCCAGCTACAAGGTCATAAAGTCCAGTAGTGATGCCCAGCTGTCCAGAAATTCCAGTGATACATGCCTGAGGAACGCACTCCACAAACAGCAGTCACTCCCTCTCCAATCCATCATCCCCCTACCTACTATAGATACAACGGGGCAACGGAGATTGGGCTGCTCCTTGCCAAGGTGTATAGACTCAAGAACATGTTGACTGATGCCCCCAATCTCTACCGCAGATAGGCGCTGTCTCCCCACGAGGACCCAGACTGCCCCCACCTCTGATGACAATCTGATCACTGTGGCCACCGTGCGAGCCATGGACCCCGGCCAGGAGCCACTCCTGCTGTAAAAAGCTCAGATCCACAGCCCAGGTCTTAGCTTTCTGGCGAGCCTGTCCACCACTCCTTGTCTCCAGATGGGTCTCCTGGACCACTATCAGTATTCCATGACTTGTGGATGGGCCCAGCTCTGGGAGAAGACAGAAAAGGAGGTACAGGGTTGTCTGCCCCTTTAAAAGAAACTGGACAAAAGGAGGGGAAAGCTCAGGGTCTCAACTCACATTGCCCTGCATGGACTGGCTGTCTCTTGCCTCCCAGCTTCAGCTGATACAGTTGCTTTTTTGTGATATAGTTTGATTTGATCACAGGTCAAAAACACCTTATGTTTTCAAAAGACTCCTGGCCCCTCCGCTCTGCCCCCAATTCCTAGCCCTTCCCCTTCTGCCCAAGTCTGAGCGAGTGAGGGGCAGCTTTTTAAGACCATTGTTCTCAGATGGAGGAGGCACTGATGCTTCTAACTCTGAGAAGAGACCTACACCCAAGGGCTAGGAATTTTATTTTTCCTCTTCTCACCAGATGTCTGTAGGTATGCCCGGATCTGTGTGTGTATGTGGGTATACACCCCCATCAGCATTTAGTCACACATCTGAATATCTGTGTCCAGACTAGCCCCATGGCAACCAGCTGGGAAGGGCCCCAGTGACCAAGTATACAAGCATCCCTTGGGCGGCATCAGGACAGGGGAGGGAGAAGCGGCTTTTTACCTCTCCAAACCCTTTTTCCATAATGACCCACTCCAAGATATTATGTGTAAATTGTGTTATTAGGTATAGGGGTAAAGAGGTAAATATATGTCCTCTTTGTAGCAGATGTGATTTTATATTTACCATGTGTATCAACATGCGAAAGCAATCTAGGTCACTAGCACGGATGAAGTGGCCAGACAGGCAACTTCCACGCCTCCAGGCTGGTTTCTGGGCACCCTCCTGTTAGGGAAGTGAACGGGAGTCCACCCTTCGCCCCTAGCAGCCTCGCAGAGAGAAGACTGCAGAGGCAGAAGCCCTTCTGCAAGTTTTTCGTCCCTGCCTTTCCCCGGAATCCGGGGAGGGCTTTCGTTTTTACATTTTTAAGTCAGCATTGTATTCAAGACAGAAGCTGCGACTGGCTGTCAGTGCCAAGGAAAGGGGTTTCCTGTGTGTCCACGAGGTTTGGGGCTCTTCCCAGGGAAAGGCGTTCGATGTCCCCCGCTGTCACCATCACACCCCAGGCAGCTCAGAGGATGTGTGATCCGTGTTGGATGTTGGGTGTTGGGTAGCGCAGAGGTGGGGCATGGTGGCGAACAGCCAGCCCCTTTCGGGAAGCCAGGCAGTGTCCCCTGTGGGTAAGGCCACCACGCTGGCGAGTCACGCTTCTCATCTGGAGCTGCTTCTTTCTAGCTCTCTTCTTTTCCCCTCCAGTGTGCCTCAATAGTTCCTTCACAGAGTGAGAGGGCTGTGACCCTCCCTGAACAGGACGAATTAAAGAAAGACACTTGTGTTCCCGAGGGTTGGTTTTATTTTTTCGGTTTTTATGTTTGCATGGGACATTGTGGATAAAGTGAAGGAATTGTAAATAAATAGCGTATTTCCTCCTCCACACACACACAAAAGTTCATTTAAATAATATTTATTATTTAACCTCCTTTCTTTTAACAGATGAGTTTTGAGCACAAGTTCAGCCAGGTAGTTCAGGCCAGAGGAGCATGCTGGTGACACAGTCACTCAGCTGATAAAGTGCTTAGCTGAACACTCGAAACCACAATGGCGATCTGACCATTATGAAGTTTGTTTTTAGTCTTAGACTTAGGTTGTTTAATAGGGACCATTGTTTCATAGGAAGCAGGAGGAACACTGTGTTAAACTACAAGTGAATGAGGAGGAGAAACACGATGAGAAGTTTGCAAATATGTCTCAGGAGGCTACTCAGCAGCTTTAGAAGTTTTCGTTATCTAATTCCAAAATCTATATGGCACATTATGATGTCTCTAAACCTAATGAAAACATTAGTAAAATGAGGAAGTAACTGGGCCTAGTTGATATTTGATTTGTTAGGAATAAAGATGATCCAAATCCACGCTAAAGCTTTGGAGTAAAGTGCTCTGTAAATAGAAGCCTAAATTTCTAATATATTTAATCATTTAGAATCAAAACACAAAAAGTATTGTTATTAAAAAGTTGAATATATGAAGTGCAAATTGAAACAATTCCAGGCATCAGGTTATGAAAGCAGGTTTTTAAAAAAATATTACTTTTTAAAAATTTTTTAAAATTAATTAATTTATTTATTTTTGGCTGTGTTGGGTATTCGTTTTCTGTGCGAGGGCTTTCTGTAATTGGGGCAAGCGGGGGCCACTCTTCGTCGCGGCGCGCGGGCCTCTCACTATCACGGCCTCTCTTGTTGCGGAGCACAGGCTCCAGACACGCAGGTTCAGTAGCTGTGGCACGTGGGCTCAGTAGTTGTGGCTCGCGGGCTCTAGAGCGCAGGTTCAGTAGTTGTGGCTCACGGGCCCAGTTGCTCCGCGGCATGTGGGATCCTCCCAGACCAGGGCTCGAACCCGTGTCGCCTGCATTGGCAGGCGGATTCTCAACCACTGCGCCACCAGGGAAGCCCTTAAAAAATATTATTGACTTCATAACTATTTAGTTGAATTTAAATCTGTATTTTAACATACACCTATCGTCAAAAAATATTATTTTAATTTGTGAAGATATTCCAAGTTATTTTAAAGTAAGTTAAAGTATTATGTGTTAGATATAAAAAAAATCTAAATCTCTCTAGAGATATAGTGAATATTGTTAAAGATCTTTTAAAATAGTATTTCCCCTGCCCATAAAATAAAATATTATATTATATATTATATTATATTAAGCAGCAGCTTTGGCGGTCTCTATGGTGCTGAGCTAAAAGTTTTGGCGACAATTCAGAAGATAGAAAAGAAAAGGGCAATAGACGCGTCGTAATCTTGGGCTTTTTGATTTGTGGCTCTTTTTCTCCATTCAAGTCTGCTGACTCGGGCTCCCCACACTCAAGAATAACAGATTTGAAGTCCTCTTCCCCAATTAATCTGTCTCACCTCTGTTTTCTCCTAGAGTTAATCAAGCATCTTTCACTTCAGGTTTTGTTTTTTTTTCTGCTACTTTTCCTACATCTTTTCCTCTTATTCTATTATGCATCTTGATTAAAACGGTGACAGATTCTGTTAGAGCACATAAAAAAAAGCAAAAAAAAAAACGGTGACAGATTCTGTTAGAGCACATAAAAATAAAACAAAAAACGGTGACAGATTGTTCCCTGCCCTCATGTTGATGATTTTTCCTTAAGGGTTTTTATCAGAAAGAGTTTCCTTCTATGGCTTCTTAGCACATGATAAAGGAAAGATTTGGTTTTTGTTTGAACCTGACTCTGTTTTCATGGGCGATCTGTGTCCGAAACAGCGACACTTTCCAGATCACCTTATTGATAATCAGAGTTTAAACAGTAGACACCTGGATTTGGATTCTTCCTTGCATTCCTAAATCCTTTAAGGAATATACATCCACTCTTTCTGCCCCTTTTTGATCAAAAACCAAGTTTCTTTGCTTCTTATCTTCCAATAGGACAGAACACTTCAGATATCCATAGATAGCTGGAATTTTTCTCATCCTATTTGCAACTATTTTAAAAGCTGTAGTAATTTGATACATAATCAAAAGGAATAGGGATCAGGGAGGGATGACATAGAGACAGAAATAATCCAAAGATAATGTCTACTTGACTTTGCTGTGCCTTTTTCACTTTGGAAAACTTATTGTTTTTTAACATCTTTGCTTAGAGTCTTGATAAAGTAGGTATGTTTATTAGCCTGAGCACACTAGGCCAGGTAACAGTAAGGAGTGATAAGGAGAAGTCTTCCTACCCCTCAGGTGGGTGATGAAAGTTTTACGATGGTCCATACCAGAAACTGATGTTTCCACTGAGTTATTTTCAGGTAACTACAGAAAGCTTTGAATTACCTGGTAGAAAAAAGTCAGCTCATCTGCAGTATACTCATTGTACACTTATTCCAGCAACCAAACTAAAATCCTTTTTTCTAATAACAGCTTTATTGAGATGTAATTAACATGCTTTAAAATTCACCCTTTTAAAGTGTACGATTCAGTGGGTTTTATGTGATTCACGGAGTTGTGCGACCATCTAATTCTAGAACATTTTCATCACCCGAAAAAGTCCTTGTAGCCAGTAGGAGTCACTCTCCATTCCACCCTCCTCACTTCTTCTGGCTACCTCTAATCTACTTTCCGTTTCTATGGAATTGTCTTTTCTGGACCTTTCCTCTAAATAGAATCATATGTGGTGTTTTATCATTGGCTTCATTCATTAGTATAGGTTTTCAAGGTTTGTCCATGTGGTACCATGTGTCAGTACTTCATTCATTTTTATTGCCAATTAATATTCCTTTGTATTGATATACCACATTTTGCTTATCTATTCTTCTGTTGATGGACGTTCAGGTTGTTGACATGAAGCAGTACCTCTGTAGTTTTGATTTGTATTTCCCTAACGACCAATGATATTAAGCATCTTTTCGTGTGCTCATTGGATATCTGTATATTTTCTTTGGTTACATGTCTATTCAAATCTTTGCCCATTTTCTGACTGGGCTGTCTATTGTTGAGTTGTAAGAATTCCTTACATATTCAGTATAAAAGTCCCTCGTAAAATATAGAATTGCAAATGCTTTTTTCATTCTGTGATTTTAGTTTTTCACTTTATTTATGGTATCCTTTGAAGCACAAAGGTTTCTAATTCTGATAAAGTACAATTAATCTAGTTTTTCTTTGTTGCTTGTGCTTTTGGTGTCATGTCTAAGAAACCATTGCCTAACTCAGGGTCACGAAAATTTACTCCTAAGTTTTCTTTTAGGAGTCTGATAGTTACAACCTTATTTTGTAAGTTTTGTATCTAACATTTTGTATCTTACATTTTGTTCTGTGATCCATTTTGAGTTAGTTTTTGTAAATGGTGTAAGGCAAAGGTCCTAATTCATTATTTTGCATGCGGCTATCCGGTTGTTCCAGCAATATCTGTTGAAAAGACCATTCTTTCCCCATTAAATTGTTTTGGTATCCCTGTCAAAATCAACTGACCATAAATGTATGGGTTTATTTTTGGACACTGAGTTCTAGTCCAATGATCTGTTTTTCTAGACTTCTGTCAGTACCACATCATCCTGATTACTCTAGCTATGTAGCAAGTTCTGAAATCAGAAAGTGAGTCATCCAACTTTGCTCTTTTTCAAGATTATTTTGTGTTCTTACATTTACATGTGAATTTTTTGCTCTCTCTTCTGTTTCTGGAACTCTCATTATGCCTATATTGGTCTCATGGTAAATTAAATTTGTTTTATAAAATTCTTTCTACTCTAATACATTTGTCATTTCCCCCAGGCTGCTTTTATTATTTCATCTTATTATGAAACAATATTATCGTTTAATCCTTGTGCTTCTAAGTATTGTTACTTTGGAAATCTTTTGTGTATTTTCTTTGATTTAGGCTTCAGAAGCATACCATTTCCTCTTTTCTGGTAATCACAAATAATTTTCGTGATCACTTCCTGCTCAGAGTAAGCCCGCGTCTCTGGTGTGTGACAAGGGCAGGAATAGCAAGCTAAATAGCAGACTTCCAGCTCTGGGCATCTCACCCAGAAGAACAGGAGCATCAGCCTCTGTCTTTTCCCTCCAACATCAGTGTCAACTACACGTGAAATAGGTGTAGTTTCCAGAACTGCCTTGAACTGACCCATGAGAAGGAGAAATTCTTCAGGGCCTGGAAACACACTCTTGGATTTACTTCTTGTTGTTGCTGTTTTGGCTCCAGCCGTCCTTGAGGTGCTTTCCACCATCTTGTAGGTGGACCCAATAGTGCTGTCTATTTCAATGCTCACATTTGGAATTATAGATCCACTGCCTATAGTGCAATGCCATTAAATTTAGGGGCAGTAGAATTTCTAATGCAAGTTGATTTCCTTTTAAGTGTGAGCAAACCATGTAGCCAAAGAACCAGATGTTTGTTTTCATTATTATATAGAAACCACTAGAGTGTTACGGTTGCTCCATCTAATTCTCACGGTCCTTGTAATTTTTTTGGTGTTAACTTTTCCCCCTAAGATCAAGTTATTATTTCTAAAATGCTATGTGAACATATTCATATCTTATAGGGTCAATTTTCATTCACATTATTTTATTCCTGAACACTAGGAATTTCTTATATTGTGTTCTTTTCTTTCAAAAGTATTTATGTTAGGAAATTCTTACTTTCATTCAAGTATTTTTGATTATTTAAGCAGAAGCATAGAATCATATTGCAAATCAATTTTAATGTTAATAAGAGTTTTAAAGAGGAAATTTCCTCTTTTAGTATTTTAGATATAAAGAAGACGATATTAAGTTTAACCTCATGAAACTGCCACTACTCAATCATTTTGACCTACAAAAAATAGTAACACCATAAACTTCAACTTATAAATAAAAGTCGGGAAGTTTTCCAATATTGGCAAGGTACAGAGGTTTAAGACTATTCTAAGAAGAAGATTTATTTTCTTCAACTCTTTACCTTTGTCTAATGCTTGATTTAGGCTTATTAGTCATAAAAAGCCTAAGTTATATTAAACGATATGGGATTCACTCTAAGGGTGGATATGAGATTCACTCTAAGGGTGCATATGGGATTCACTCTAAGGGTGCATATGGGATTCACTCTAAGGGTGGATATGGGATTCACTCTAAGGGTGGATATGGGATTCACTCTAAGGGTGCATATGTGACAAGAGGGAGCTAGGGAATCTCTGAAGAATATTCTCTCAGAATAAAGCTCTGTGAGAAGAGAGATTTGTCTTAACTTTTCATCAGCCTGTCCCCAAAGTCTACCACAATGCTGACACGGAACAGGTGATAAATAAGTAAGTGTTGTAATATAGATGACATATATATTATATATAACATATATGATAAAGAAGATGTGATGTATATATACTCATACCATGTGGTATACATATACATATTCATTCATCTGTTGATGGACATTCAGGTTGCTTCTATGTCTTGGCTGTCAACTATACTTCAATAAAAAGTAAATTTTAAAAAAGTGTTGTAAGACCAAATCTATGAACAGACACACAGTAAATCCTCACAAAGAATTAAATACATTTTGAGAATTAAGAGGGTCTAGGAAGCACTGGGGTTCTCAGTCACAAGACACTATTAATCTTCAATCTAGGGTTCTGCCCCTGAGGTGATCTGACTATTTCCCATGTGTCTGCTTCTCTCTCTGTAACTATAAACTCTTTATGCATCCAGCCTCCTCTGTACATCTGTTCCCTTCCTGCTTTCTCCAAAATTCAGCTTGCTATGACTCACCCCTTTTCCCAAGCCCAACGGCCCCTGAGGATCTCAAATGTAATACATGGCAACTCTTAATTGCACTCTCTTGACTTTACTTATGTGGCTAATTGCATCTTTTTTTTCATAATTGGGACCAATCGGTACCTGCCTAGATACATGGTATTTTTAGGCACTGTGGGGACTGACAAAACAGCCACACACACAAAAGAGATGTTCAGGGCACCCTTTATTACCCTGGGTCAGGAGACAGGAGGTCCAAACTGGTAAAACCACAGATAAGGAGAGAAAAAAACCGGCTCGTGGGAAAGTCCCTTGGCAAGTTAACAAGAAACTTCAGGGCTTCCCTGGTGGCGCAGTGGTGGAGAGTCCGCCTGCCGATGCAGGGGACACGGGTTCGTGCCCCGGTCCGGGAGGATCCCACATGCCGGCGGATGCAGGGGACACGGGTGCGTGCCCCGATCTGGGAGGCTCCCACATGCCGCGGAGCGGCTGGGCCCGTGAGCCCCGGCCGCTGAGCCTGCGCGCCCGGATCCTGTGCTCCGCAACGTGAGAGGCCACAACAGTGAGAGGCCCGTGTACCACCAAAAAAAAAAAAAAAGGAAACTTCAGGATAATGATTTCCATGGTCAGTTTTCCTTTTTTTTTATTTAAAAAATTTTTTTAATTGGGGTATAGTTGATTTACAATGTTGTGTTAGTTTCTGCTGTACAGCAAAGTGAATCAGTTATACATATACATATATCCACTCTTTTTGAGATTCTTTTCCCATAGAGGTCACTACAGAGTATTGAGTAGGGCTCCCTGTGCTCTACCGTAGGTCTGTTTTATACATAGTAGTGTGTATATGTCAATCCCAATCTCCCAATTTATCCCTCCCCTCTCCCCAACACCCTGGTAACCACAAGTTTGTTTTCTGTATCTGTGACTCAATTTCTGTTTTGTAGACAAGTTCACTTGTAGCCCTTTTTTAGGTTCCCCATATAAGTGATACCACATGTTATTTGTCTGTCTCTGTCCGCATGGTCCGTTTTCTACTGCAAGCTCCGAGGGACCGTGGTGTGGCTTTCCTGCTCATTATCACCTGCCCCATCGCCTCAGGAAAACCTACAAACGCAGTAGTCTCGCTTAAGGTTTGTTGAGGGGATGAATGAATGGAGTGCTATTCCATGAGAGGGGACCCCAGACGTAGAGAGATTGACGCTACAGGAGCAGAGAACAAGGGTGAGAGGACAGGTCATAATGGGAAGCAAAGTTCAATGTGTATTCACTTAGGCGCAGGTGCGAGGGGGAAAACAAAACATTTCCCCCCAGGTGAGAGATGAAGTTGGCTCTCAAAAGGGTTATGCTTAAGATTAAGGGCTGCTTGTGTTCATCTCTGGGGTTGATAGAATTCCACTCACCCCGCTGTCCTATTTTGCTTCAACTTTCTCCGTTCTTCTTCATTCCTGATGTTGTTCTTCTGGGGAAAAAATGAAATAAAATCTCCTGCCAATCCAGCGAATCCTTTCTACAAAGGCAGAAGAGAATTTAGCAGTTGTGTTACTGAATAAACATTAAACTAGACTTGTGCATCACGTCAGTTTGCTAAAAAGATTGTAAAGACAGAAAGAAGTCTCACCCTTTTATAAAAATAGCCAGGCATGAGCCATCCATTACCTCCGTGTTGTCAGGACCAGTGACAACATGCACACAGGTAAGGGGACTTGACAGACCATTTGCTCTATGTGGTTCATCTTAAGGTCACTTGGTGTTGGCACGACATCTGTGTTAGCTAATTGTTTTTATCCAATAGAAAATAAAGTGCCCTATATCTCTGTGACAAGCAGGTAGCGATGATTTGGAGCCGGGTATCTCTGGTAGATTCCCATAGAGATGGGGAGGTGGGGTGCCATCCTTGATGTGTTCAACTCAAAGAGAGGGCTCCAAGGCCCTTAAGAGAAATGTCCCTGAGTTGTAAAATTGCAAGGTGCTCTTTTTAGCTTCTTGAAAGACTTACAAATCAAAGGGACAGAGAAAGAGTTTACAATGACGTTCTTAAAAAAATTATCTAAGAAAAGAGGGGATTTCTCTGTTTTGGCACCAGAGAAAATTCATACTGTCTTTAGAATTGTTTTTTACCCTTACACTGTATGACAGTGGTTCTCAGAAGGAGGTCATTTTTTTACAATTCCTGGAGGCATTTTTGGTTGTCGCAGCTGGGGGAAAGGGAATACAAGCATCTAGCACAGAGCCCAGGGATGCTGCTTAACATCCTATAACACACAGGACAGCCTCCCGCGACAAAGCGTTATCCGGCCCAGTGCATCAATAATGCTGAGGCTGAGCGAGCCAGCTCTGTAAGTAACCACATCATTTATCATCTAAACTGGGACACTTTTTAGAATGGAAAGCTAGTACTGTTAATAATAAGGTTGGGACAGCAGATACATTTAAGATGCGTAGTCATGTTGTCCAGAAAAAAACTGCCAGTGATTTGACAGCCAAGAATTATGATCAGGACATTTACCTCCTTGCCACTCTCTCAGGATGTGCTGGTAGACACTGAAAAATTAACTTTCTGCAGGTGAGTGGGCGTGCCCTGATTTGCGGTGTTCACGGTTATGTACCGTGATTGATTTCAAGCTATCGCGTGACCTCACCAAACGTGGAGTTGGGGTGAGCTGTGCAGGAGCACAGCGTTACGCAGGACCCCCACCATGCAGACAGCAAAGGTGTAGACAACCTCCAGAGCATAGAAAATAGTAAATAATTAGAAAGTGAGAAATGGGGAATACTTATCACCTTTGTTTATAAGGTGATTTAATTGTAAGCTTATATATTTTTTAAAGTGGCTATTTTTAACAACTGACTTCCAAACTCCCTGCAGATTTAACAATGAGTTTTCATGAGATGGTACGGCTTGATTCCAACCCACCTCTGAGACTTATTTTATGATGTAACTGGAAATAAGAATTCACTCCTGAGCTGAGGGTATTTACGGTAACTACAAAGGGTGAGGGTTGGCTGCCTAAATCCTTTCCATTCTCCCACATCCCCAAAGAAGAGAATTCACTCATTTAATTGTTCACTGCTCAGGTATTTCTCAGTGAAAGGGGTTACCTCAAAAGTGGGAATGTAAGCTCTGTAGCCTCTTGCTGCTATGTGGCAAGTTGACTTTGGTCTTTAAATAGAGTCCCAGAACGGCAAGTCCACGGATGAGGACAGACAAAGTCGGCAAGGGGGAGGGAATGTCCCTGTGGCAGAATTCCAATTTCATATTATTTGGAAACAATCTTCACAGTCTGTATAGTTAAGTTTGAGGCACCTTTGCTGGTTTCATCCTAGAACGAGTCCAGCGTGACCACAGTGTATCAGTATCGCTGAACGTGACTTGCTAAGACTTCATTAGACTTGTCAGGCCTATGTTATGCTGGTTCCATTTTATTTTTGTTTCAATAAATATCATCTCTGGCAAAAAACTGTGAAACAGATATTTAATTTATCAATATTTTATAATAATATAAACTATATTATTAATATATTAATTAATTAATTAGTTGTAATACTTTTCATAATTTTTTATAATGTGCTACCTTAGGTTGTATAAAACCTTACATCCATCTAGACCCAGAACCCTTGAAGGGGTTGATTTTTTGCCCTTGAAGGAGTTAATTTTCTACAAACTTTCATATTTTTTCTGGTTTTAGACTATTCAGATTTTCTCTCAATCACATTTTTTTAAAAAGATATCTCGTTTAAAAAATAATCAAACGAATTTATATATTTTTTTTCTTACAATTAAAACTTTTTTTTCTGAGTCTGGTTACACTATCTCCTTACCTAATGTTGTATAGGTACCTTATCTAGTTTATTGTACATCAAACATTCCACAGGATTTTCCATCTTAAAAGGCCAAACTCTTGGTTTTGTTTGTTTCCATTGACTTATTTGTTGCTGAAGTCTAGCATTCATATATGAATCATGGGTGTACAGTTCAATTAATGTTCACAAAGAGCACATCCATAGGATCACCACTCAGATCAAGTGAGAGTAGCTTTCTGGCACCCAGAAGTTTACCTTATCCTAGTTACAACACCTGCTTTCTCCTCCAAGGTAATCACTATTCTGACTCCTATTACTGTAGATTACTTTTACTAATTTTTGAACTTTGTAAAATGAAATCATATAGTTTCTCTTTTGTGTCTACTTTTTTGTTCACATTATACATGTGAGATTCATTCATCTCACTGTGTGTATTAGGAGTTTATTTTCAATGTTGTTGTATCTCATTTGTTGACTATAGGGCAATTTATTTATTCATTCTAGAACTGATGGATCTTAACACTGTACACATGATCAGCTTTGGTTGATATTGCTAAAGAGTTTTCCAAAGTGATTGTACAGGTGTACCTTCCCACCAGCCCTGCAGCGTCTGAGAGTTCTATTTGCTCCAGATCCTTGCCTGCACTGGGTATTGTCAGATTTTTCATTTTTATGTTTTTATTTTAAATTTTAGCCATTCCTGAAAGTGTCTAGTGTTATTACATTGTAGTTTTAATCTGCAGCTCTTTGACTATTAGTAGAGTAACACATTTTTCATGTTTATCGGTTATTTGGATATTCTTCTTCGTGAAAAGCCTGTCCAGGTTTTTTCCATTTCTACATTGGGTGGTCTGTCTTTATTTATTGAGTTATTGCTCTTTATACATTCTTCCTATGAATATATACCTTCCTTGTTTTCTCATTTTGTGGTTTATCTTTTCATGCTTTTATTTAACAGAAGTTCTTAATTTAGTTAATTTGAATTGATCAATCTTCTCCTTTATGGTAAGTTGCTTTTATGGTCTGATTGAGAAATTTTGCCTTAAGGTCACAAAGATCTTATATGTTTTCATCTAAAAGCTTTATTGATTTGCCTTTCACATGTACAACCACAATTCACCTGGAATTATTTTTGAGTAAGGCCTGAGGTTTATTTTTCCCCATATGGATATTCCATTGACCCAACACTATTGAAAAGGCCATACTTTCCTCATAGATTTGATAAGAGTTGAGGTTTTGTCAGTAAGTCTTCAGCTTGGTTCTTCACCTTGATTAGTCTTTGCCCTTTGTATTTTTATAATAAATTTTAGAACTTCCACACCAGAATACAATAATAAAGTAATATATTTTATTATGTTATTATGAATAATGAGTAGGATTGCAATAGATCTATAAATCTGTTTAGTGGAACTGACATCATTACAATATTAAATTTTCAAATTCATATTTACTTAAATAGTCTAAATTCTCTCAGCTACGTGTGGCAGTTCTCAGTATAGAAGTTTTGCATGATTTCCTTTAGATTTATTCCTAAGTATTTGGTGTTTTTGAAAGTTATTTTCAGTGTTAATTATAAAATTATAAACATTTCATTTTTGAACTGTTTATTGCTGGTATATAAAGATATTGTTTTTATACTGATTTTCTAACCAGTAAATGTACTAATTTTGCTTATAAATTCTAATGATTTATTTGTGGATTATTTTGGATTTCCTAGAGGTACCAACCATCATGTTGTCTGCAAATACTGACAGTTTTATTTCTTCCTTTCCCATCCTCATACATTTTGTTTATTGTCCTCGACCCATGACACTAGCTTGTCCTCCAGTGTAATGTTAATAGATTTGACAATTGCAAGCATCCTTGTCTTTTTGCCAATCTCAGGGGGAAAGTATTCCTATTTATTTTCTCTGCACACAACCAAACCTATCTTTGGTACGCAAAACCTAAAATAAGGTAAATAAATGACTTGTCACGTCACCCCGTAACACTACATACAGTGTCTAATTTATCATTCCAACAAAATGCAATATATGTCCTATTCACTTCACCTGAATTTATGAGGTGAAACTTGAGGGGTGGGTATTTTAAACATCATCAGACAGAGGTTTTAATGATTAGTGACAACTAAACAGGGCAGGATTAAACAGATAGTGCCAGCATTTGGGAATTTGCTTTCTCTTTGTATGTCAGTGCAGCTTCGTGATTTCACAATTAATAGGACATATTAGTCTTAGAGATTTACCTAACAGTTATTTTAACTATGTTACTAGATATCTTATACCTAAAAAAGGATGCAGTCACCATTATTTTTTTTCCCCTAGGTTGTTTAGCAGTCAAGTTTGGTGGAAAGGACATAGACTGTGAACCAACACAGGCCTGGATCAGTATCTCACAAGTCATTCAACTGATGTGTAAACTTGCCCTGAGGACCCCATTTTTCTGAACCTCAGTATCCTGATCTATTAAATAGGGATAAAAGCAATAATATAGGTAAGTGTGAACAGTATTCAAGATAACATAATAAAGCATCTAGTAATATGCTCGCTACAACGAGTAGGACCCAAATAAAAATTATGTTATTAATGACAAAGGCAATAATAAAATATGTCTGAATTACACAGTATAACATAAGGACAAAAACCGGGCTCAGGCTGTGTTCACATGGATATGCATTTAAATTTCAGCTGCAACAATGACAAACTGTGTAAATACACAGAATACATTCACACCTCTGGTGAGTTACTTACATTGTTAGCACCTCTGAAAGTAAGTCTCTGCATCTGTAAAGTAGAAAATGATACTCACCTTACAGAATTAAAATGAAAATGAAAGGAGATTGTGTATAGAAGAAACTTAGCAGAGTTTCTGTACATAAGAAGCCTACAATCTATGGTAACTACTGTCTTATCGCTGCTGTTAAGCATTGTAAAGATTAAATATGTGAGGGTATGGAAAGTTCTGGATAGGGTGCTGGGCTAGGAAATGATAACACTACTGCAGTCACCTCCACCACGACCTCCACCACTACTCCTACAGAAAGTTGACTCTGCAATTCCAAACTTCTAAAGGTCAGAATTGAACAAATGAGCTGTGCTCATTTGTGCATGGAGGATGTGTATAGGACAAAAGAATTCCTGAAAGTGTCTGCAGTCTCTGTACACTCACCTTGATCCTGTGGATTAACTTCTTATTGATAACCTTATCTTCTCAAAATGCTTGTAGTTGTTATTTTTAAGTCCGTATATAGAAACAAGGTCTCGTGTGTTTGTCATCACAAAATTACCACTTGGACTTTTCTACAAAAAGCTGTTCAAAACTGGCTACATGGGTGTCCTCACCAGAACCCAGCAAGACTATGAATTTTACTGTTCAGAAATTTGGAAGCCCTGGATTTTCTTCTCTTCAGCATCTTTAACCTGCTGGTAATCAGATGGTCCTGACCCCAGTAAGCTTCCCTGCTTCTCATTTAATGATCTGGGACCTTCATTTCCTGAGGACTAGACACACATGAATGAATTTTACCTGTCAGGACACATGGAATTATTTTTCTAAGAAACCGCTGGGTTCACTATCTGGGCAAGGCACAGAAGATTTCTTCCTCTTTCATGCTGTGAAGCTAAAAGCAGTCTTTTTCACCAGTAAGTTAGAAGAGAACCTACTCTTAAGAGTGACTGAAGGAGAGTGCAAAGGCCCTTAAAATAAATAATATACCTCAGAGGATAGAGAAATAGACAGGGATGTTGGGAGACATAGTTTATTTTCCCAGTCGTACCTAACCATCTGGGTAATCTGACCTAACTTTCTCAACGGAGATATGTCATATTATGTTCTTGCGGTATAATGGCATTAATCAGAAATCTGAAAAAAGGGAAAGAGAGTAAGATGAACTAGGGATATTAACACTTGTTGAAATTAAACAGAATTTTAACGTTTGTTGCTCTAGTTAATTGTGACAACAACTTAATGAGATGTTATCCTCATTTTATTTATTTTTTATTGAAGTATAGTTGATTTACAATGTTGTGTTAGTTTCTGCTGTATAGCAAAGTGATCCAGTTTATATATATATATATATATATATATATATATATACTTTTTTTATATCCTTTTCCATTATGGTTTATCACAGGTTATTGAATATAGTTCCCTGCGCTATACAGTCGGACCTTGTTGTTTATCTATTGCATATATAGTAGCTTACATCTGCTCATTCCAACCTCTCACTCCTCCCCTCCCCCATCCCCTCCCCCTTGGCAACCACAAGTTTGTTCTCTATGTCTGCGAGTCTGTTTCTTGTTCATAGATAGGTTCATTTGTGTCATAGTTTAGATTCCACATATAAGTGATATAATATGATATTTGTCTTTCTCTTTCTGACTTACTTCACTTAGTATGATCATCTCTAGGTCCATCCATGCTGCTGTAAATGGCATTATTTCATTCTTTTTTATGGCTGAGTTGTATTCCATTATATATATGCACCACATCTTCTTTATCCATTCTTCTGTCGATGGACACTTAGGTTATTTCCATGCCTTGGCTATTGTAAATAGTGCTGCTATGAACATAGGGGTGCATGTATCATTTTGAATTATAGTTTTGTCTGGATATATGCCCAGGAGTGGAATTGCCGGATCATATGATAATGCTATTTTTAGTTTTTTGAGTAATTTCCATACAGTTTTCCATAAAGGCTGCACCAACTTACATTCTCACCAAAAATGTAGGAGGGTTCCCTTTTTTCTTTTTTTTTTTTTTTTTGCCGTACGCGGGCCTCTCAGTGTTGGGGCCTCTCCCGTTGCAGGGCACAGGCTCCGGACGCGCAGGCTCAGCGGCCACCTTTTTTCTACACCCTCTCCAGCATTTATTGTTTGTGGATTTTTTTGATGATGGCCATTCTGACTGGAGTGAGGTGACACCTCATCATAGTTTTGATTTACATTTCTCTAATAATTAGCAATGTTGAGCATCTTTTCATGTGCCTATTGGCCATCTGTATTTCTTCTTTGGAGCTATTTAGGTGTTCTGCCCATTTTTTGATTGTAGCACAACTTAATGAGATGTTATCCTCATTTTAGAGATGAAGAAGCTGAGACTTAGAAGACTAAATTGTTTACACATGTCAACAGCCGGCTAATAGCAGAGATGGAATTTGAGACTCAGCAAGCTAAGTTCAAGACCCCTGCTCTCTCTTGATTGCATCCTATGTTTACTTTTTAAGAAAAATCTGGTACCTCCTTGTCCTAAATAAAACAACTGAGTTGATCCCCATCTAATTTACTATTGCATATTTAGGGGGGTAATTAAACTCCATAAGGATTATGGGCAGGTGGCAAATTATTCACCCCACGGGCAGGGAGAACATGCTGGAAGAGGTACAGCACCCAGACCACAGGGGCCCAGCTCAAGCTCCATGTTGTAAGGGCTGCAGTTCTGCTGGTTTGCTGATTCCTGGGCACAAGCATCTTGACCTCTATTCTCATTTGGAGCCTATATGCCTTCTTCATTGTGGAAACCTTCCTTATTTTGGAGTCTGACACTAACAACCTAAAAACTTTATTAAGATGAGCTGGGTACCAGACTGTAAGCTTACATCCCATAGCTCTGATTTTATTTGATGCTCACAGAAAGAGGATGACCCTTCTTACACGACAGTCTGTGATAGAAGTTTATTACCTTGTAGTCCAGGTAAGACCACTAGGATACATCTCTTGCAGGTAGCTTTTTCTTTATGAGGATGTTATTTAAAAATCTTTTTGTTACTTGAAATATAAAATCCCTGGTATTGGATAGAGAGAAGTGAGGAATACTATTCAGTGAACACTTATCCCAGTTGTTTGTATCTAGGGGATAAGATTTGGTGTGAAGTTTTTACTCTCTTCCCTTGTCTTTCTGTACTACTCTAATTCTTCATAATGAGCGTGTGTTGTTTACATAACCAATTGAAGGTAAATCCTACCATAACAGTATAAATGGGGTCCACAAAATTCAATTTCTTAAAATGTATGTCATGTCAGTGAAATGGTAAGTAAAAAAAAAAAACCCACTATTTTTCAGTTGGATTGCCTGGTCATAAATGTGCAAAGTAAAGACAGTAAAACCTTTAGTGACCCCAAATGACCTCACCTTGAATTGAGAAAGTCCCACCCCAAATAACCACAAGGCAGTCACTTCCAAGCAACCCCATGTGCCAGCCTATCCCCATGTGAGCATGGATGTGGGGTAAGAATGTGCACTAAATGACAGTCCCGTGATATCCAAATTTGCGTCACAGCAAAACGCTACTGAAGCATTGCACTGTATTTACTTCCCTAAAATAACAACTTTTAGATGGCAGAGGGTAAATGATGTATTAATTCAATTTAGAGTGTCTTTGTTAACTCATATTGTATGCCCTAATCTCTAACTCAAGTAATATTCTGTGTTTGCCTGGTTTTGTTTGTGATGCAGAACCTATACAGCGAAGAGAGCTAAGGGATAATTAAGAAGTCTAACAGGTTAAGTTGACCTCAGAGGGAGAAGAAGAACGAGAGACAGAAAACTGTACAGGTGGGTTTAGGTGAACGTTGGGGGGTTAACCTCTGAAACTCTCCAAACTACTTTATGTATGAAATGAATGAGGCTAGAAAGGTATTGTTGGTTACAAATTAACTGGCATTAGTGCTCTAAGTTACTCCAGTTAAGTGTTAGTTTTCCTTTTTCTTACCCTTGGATTTCTGGACTGTGCCTCTTTGCACCTCACTGAGGAAAGCCTGAGATATGTGGACTCAGGCTTATATTTGATTTAAAATTCAACAACAATAAAAAGCACTTCTCTGGTATTAGCAATAAACCTTGGTTAAAAGAGAAATAGTGACGCAGTTAGGAGTATCAAACTAGGAAATACCTCTACTCTGGTTTCTTTCAGATCCTTTATCTTATTTGTTCACCTGTTTTGCTAAAATTCTATGACGACTGCAATTCTTCATCAGGAGAGTTAATTCCTTCATTAGAATTTTTGGCTAATTCCAGAGGCTCTGAAATTTCTCTCTTCATCTCTTCGAATAGAGAAGATGTATAAGCTACCCCTCTGTAACTCTAATTGTTGTTTATAATTTGCTGCTGCAATGATCAGCTCAGGACTGAGAAGGCCGTTCAGGTTTAAAGAAAAGGGCAGCAAATGTTGAGGAGACAAGTGACACTAGGGATTACCGACCAGGACTACAAAAGCATGATGTCATCAAGACATGATGGCTGGTCCTTGCATCAGGACAGAGATGCCAGAGGATGGCTTCCCCGATGGTTTTCATAAAAACCTGAAATAAATAAATGAATAAATAATTTACTTATCAGTCTTTTTAAAAAATTAATTATATTTTGGGCTGCGTTGTGTCTTTGTTGCTGTATGCTGGCTTTCTCTAGTTGCAGCGAACGGGAGCTTCTCATTGTGGTGGCTTCTGTTGCAGAGCATGGGCTCTAGGTGCGTGGGCTTCAGTGGTTGTGGCATGCAGGCTTCAGTAGTTGTGGCTTGTGGGCTCTAGAGCGCAGGCTCAGTAGTTGTGGCACAGGGGCTTAGCTGCTCCGCGGCATGCAGGATCTTCCCGGACCGGGGCTCGAACCCGTGTCCTCTGCATTGGCAGGCAGATTCTTAACCACTGTGCCACCAGGGAAGCCCCTTATTGGACTTTTTAAAAGAAGTACTCTTAATGCTGTGTTTCTCTAGAATTATAAACTTTTCTCTCCAATTAATTTCCAAGTACAGATGGCCATGTGGAAATTTTTGACTGAAAATCTGCATTTTCATGTTTGGACATTGTCATATTTTTGGTTTTTTTAAATTACTTTTTATTGCAGTATAGCTGCTTTACAATGTTGTATTAGTTTCTACTGCACAGCAAAGTGAATCAGCAATACATGTACATATATCCCCTCTTTTATAGACTTCCTTCCCATTCATGTCACCACAGTGCATTAAGTAGAGTTCCCTGTGCTATACAGTATGTTCGCATTGTTTTTAATAGACTAAGCAAAACCATTTTAATAGATGGTTCTTTCTTTAAGAAAAGTAGAAGTACAGATATATTGAATTTTTTAAATTCTTTTATTTTTTTTTCTTTTATTCTTTTTTTAATAAAAACTTGACTTGGAGAATATGAAGTTTTCATTAAAAATAAAAATAAATTTCTCAGTTCCTTTACTATTGTTATCAGTTGATTTTTCTCGGCAGTGAACTTCATTTTAATGTTTCAAAATAAATATCACATCACCCTTACTACATTATTTTATTATTTTTCTTCTGAGGCAAATTCATAGGGTTTTGAAAGTGCATACACACAAATGAGTAATACATCTAACATTTCAATTAAATATATAATGGCTGAAAATTAAGAATCTATTCAAAAGTTCAAGAGGACATAAATCACTTGCTTATCACAAGACCTCTTATTCACTGTAGATGTTTTTATCTATTTGGGAAAAGAGAGCATCAGCTGTACTCCATCAGAGTTTTCTTGTTTCTCTTGCACATTTCATTTCAAATTCTTCTTGTGCTTGTACTCTTCTAAAAAGAGTCTTGCTGGCTTAGTTCATTTTTTAAAGAAAGAGGTCACATATCACCCTAGCAACCTGGTTTGAGGGAAGGGATGTATCTTAAAACATAATGAAGCAAAGCCAGCACCTGGAAGATTTATTATTGCTAGCCACTTCTTCTTAACTAGTCATGTTGTCCTGGTGAAAAGTGAAGAATGCCAGGTCCTGAAGAAAGGTGCTAGAAGTGTTTCCCAAAAGCACTACATACAACAACAAGATCAGCTAATTATTCTCAGAAGAGTACAAGTAGCTACTAGATTAGCATAAACTATCATTTTATTTAAAAAATTGAGTAACTGTCAAATGACATCATGAATGAATATAAGTAGGCACAGCCTGAGAACTTATAAAACTATGGATGTGACCTAGAAAGAAGTTACAAATTGAATGATGCTAGTGCAGTCTCAGTGTACACACATTGTCTCTTTATTAAAGAAAACAAGAGCTCACATAAGGTGGCTATATATAGACATGCTCACAAATAATACAGACATCCGATGCTAGTGCAACCTCAGAATACACACATTGTCTCTTTATTAAAGAAAACAAGAGCTCACATAAAGTGGCTACATACAGCCATACTTACAAATAACACAGACATCCGTTTTCCTCTCTCCTGTGCTTCATTTTGTGGTGCTGTGTCCCAGACGTGTGTTTTCCCATCAGCCAAGGGTTTCCAATCATGGATTAACACTTTTGTTTTTCTTTTTTTTCTTTACCTTTCTTCTGCAATTTCCAGATCAAGGCTAGAGCCAAAAATGTTTACACACTTCTGCACCAAACATGGAACAAAAAATTAGAAAGACTAAAAACAGCTATTCATTAAAAAGCAGAAACATTCCTCAGCATTGTATATTATTCCCATTAATATTTTCTTTATCTCTTTAACATACAATTTCAGCCTGGTCCAAGAGAAAGAAAAAGAAAAACAAAGAAAATTCCAGGTAGATGAAAGAGGCACTTTGGGCTTGTGACAGCCATATTATTGCAAAGCTGGCAGGCACCAGCTCTCTGGCAGCTTTCTGTATAAATCATCCCAAAGTGATAATTGTCCAATTTTCCCCACACTAAGGAAAAGACTATGTTATAGCAGAATCTCCACTGAATTCCAACAGCAAATTACTTTTGTCCAAAAGCTAAATGGACTCTTAACCACCATCTTATCTGAATAGTTTCACTACTGATGGAGTAGATTAGAAAAGAGGACTCTCATAGTTTTGTTTATTAAGAGTAAAATTAGAGAGTGAGCGCTCATGTCCTTTGCTTCCAGGATGATGTCATTTTGATTTTCATGATGTTACAGGGTAGGAATGTTAGGAGAAAAAGATTTTCACAAGAATCCAAGAACACAATAAATTCTTAAAAATATGCATGGCCTGCGTTCTCTGCAATCTGAAGACCAGTTACATGTCCTAAGGCTTAGATTCACTTCCCACCTTCCTTCCACCCCAACTGTTTTACCTACCATATGGTGGCGCCTTTCCTGTGTCTAATCCTAGGAATCCCTAAAAGGTAGTAAGTGATGGTTTAAATATTGTCTGCTAACTCTTGTGCATTTCTCAAAGGTCTATAAATCCATACAGGATTTCAGGAGTATAATTTGGAAATACATTTCAAAAACTTTAGAAATGCTTATATTTTTTAATCCAGAAAATTTATTCCAGGAAATTCTAGTAAAGAAATAAACAGGAATGTACACAAAACTAATAATAAGATATTCATGGGAAGTTGTATATAATTTAAAAATGCAAATGATCAAAATGCCCATTAATAGAAGATTGTTAAAATTAATTTTGGGGAGGAGACGCTATCAGCAAAATGGCAAAATAGAAAGCCCTGAGCTTTCCTTCTCCCCGACTGACACACGAATTCAAAAACAATATAAGTACCAGTTCCCTTTATGAGGAATCCAGATATGAGTTGAGAGGCTCCTGTAGCCCAGGTGAGTACGAAACCAGCCCCAATCAGAGCTGGTAGGAAATTCTGAGACACTCTCTCACCATAGTCTCTCCCCTTGGCATGGAGTCATAGGATTGGGAGGAAATCCTCCAGTTCCCAGCTCCTCTCTGGGGAAGGAAGGAAAGGACTAGACAACCTCCAAAATATGGATTTTTCCGGGGGCTGCCCAAGGAACTGCCTTCTGTCTTGCCTGAATCTGAGCACTGACTGGAACTCTCAGGGGCTCTCAGGTTGGGAGAACAAAGATGGTGAGAACAAAGATGGTGATTTGGACCACTGTGCAAGCAGTCACCTTAGCTCCTCCCCACAGCTCAGGGTAGAGTGAGCAGGTGATCAACTCCAAATCCCAGCTTCACCTTGGAAGGGAAAGAGACCATACATCAAAATTCCCTTTTCAAGGGCTGCCCAGGGGACTGGCTTCTGTCGTGCCTGTCTCAGAGCATTGCCAGGACTTGGTATACTCTAGCCACCTGAGAAACACTGAAAACAAAGATGGCAGTTTGGACCAGCAGGGAAGCATTTCCCATAGCCACTCTTCCTGGCTCAGCACAGTGAAAGTTGCTGAAAAGCCTCAGATCCTAGCTTCTCCCTGGAGAGGAAAGATCTGGACCATGTGCTCACTATTCCATCTTTTCCAGTGGCTGCCCAAGGGACTGGATTCTGTCTCACCTGTCTTGCAGTGCTGAGGGGACATGGCATACTCCAGATGCCTGGGGATCACTGAGAATAATGGTGCTTTGGACCAGTATGCAATCATCTACTAGAGATCCACCTCCAGCAAGACTCCAAGCTCCTGGCTTTTCTCTGGGGAGGAAAAGAGAAGACTGAAATATACATCCAAAATTTAGACTTTTCAGGTGACCATCCAAGGCACTGGCTTCAGTCTCTGCTATCTCAGAACATGAATAGGACCCAGCATACTCTAGATGCCTGGGGGCCACTGAGAACAGAAAAAGAGTTTGGAGAGTGCTTCTGCACCAGAGGATCCACAGTACCGCAGATAAACACAAGAGGAAGAAAGAGAGTACAAACTCTTGGAAATAAGAAATAAATAAACCAGAAAATTCCTCTAATTGGGAATTTACACACACAAGTCCAGAGAATATACCTACACAGAGAAGGTTTGAGAGGCATCCTGAATCTCTTGCCAGACTGATTGGTGAAGGTCTTATCCTGTATGGGACCAGTCCATGAAGACTGATAGAGGTGTCTGCTTTTTCTAGTGCATAGAGGCCAACACAGAGTCAAGGAAAATGAAGAAACAGGGAAATATGGTCCCCAAAATAGAACATGATAAAGCTCCAGCAACCAACCCTAATGAAACAGTGATATATGAATTACCTGACAGAGAATTCAAAATAACCACTGTAAAGATGCCCAATGAACTCAGGAGAAAAATGTGAACAATGTGAGCATTTCAACAAAGAGATAGAAAATATAAGAAGAACCAAATAGAAATCTTGGAACTGAAGAGTTCAATAACTGAACTGAAAAATTCACTAGAGGGGTTCAATACAGACTAAATCAAACAGAAGGAAGAATCAGAAGACTTAAAGACAGGTCACTTGAAATAATCCAGTCCAAGGAACAAAAACAACAACAAAAAGAATAAAAAAGAGAGAAGATATCTTAAGGGTCTTAAGAGATACCATCAGCAGAACAATATACACACTATGGGAGTCTCCGAAATTGAGGGGAGAAAGGGAGGGGGAACTAAAAGATTATTCAAAGAAATAATGACCAAAAAACTCCCAAATTTGGGAAAGGAAATAGACATCCAGATTCAGGAAGCCTAATAGTTCCTATGGGCAGAAAATATCTTGCCATTTATTTGTGTCTTCTTCAATTTTTTTCATCAGTGTTTTACAGTGTTCAGATCTTTCACCACCCTGGTTAAATTTTTTCCTAAACATTTTATGTTTTTGATGCTTTTGTAAATAGGATTATTTTCTTAATTTCTCTTTCCAATAGTTTGTCGTTAGTGTACAGAAACACAAATGATTTTTGTATATTGATTTCGTATCTGCACCATTAATACATTGGTTTATTAGTTCTACCAGTTTTTTTTGGTGAAGTCTTTAGGATTTTCCATATATAATATTATGTCCTCTGCAACCAGAGACAATTTTACTTCTTTTCTGATTTTGATGCCTTCATTTCTTCTTGTTGTCTAATTGCTCTGAGTAGGAGTTCCAATACAATGTTGAACAAGAAATGAAAAAAGCTGTTATCCTTATTTTGTTTCTGAACTTAAAGGAAAAGCTTTCATCTTTTCACCCTTGAGTATGACATTAGCTGTAGGCTTGTCATATATAGCCTTCATTACGTTGAATCATGTTCCATCTATACCCAATTTGTTGAGAGCTTTTATCTTGAAGGGAAGTTAAATTTTGTCAAATGCTTTTTTTCTGTAACTATTAAGATAATTATGTTTGTCCTTTGTTGTTACCATAGGGTGTCATAATTATTTTTTTGCATATGATGAAATGTCCTTGCCGGTGATAAATCCTACTAGATCATGCTGTTAATCCTTTTAATATGCTGTTGAATTCAATTTGCTAATGTTTCATTGAGAATTTTTTCATCTATGTTCATCAGATGCTTCAGTCTGTAATTTTCTATTCTGGTACTGTCTCTGGTTTTGCTATCAAGGTAATGCTCACCTCATAAAGTGAGCTTGGAAGGATTCCCTCTTCTACAAATTTTTGAAGAGTTTGAGGAGAATTGGCATTAATTCTACTTTGAATGTTTGGTAGAAGTCACCAGTGAAGCCATCTGGTCCTGAGCTTTTCTTTGTTGGGATGCTTTTGATTACTGATTCAATCTCCTTACTAGGAATTGGTCTATTTCAGATTTTCAATTTCTTTATGATTCAGTCTTGGTAGGATGTATATTTCTATTAGAAATTTTTTTATTTCTTCTTGGTTATCCATTTTGTTGGTGTATACTTGTTCATAGTATTTATGATTCTTAGTATTTCTGTGTTATCAAGTCATATTGTCTCTTCTTTCATTACTGATTTTATTTATTTGAATCTTCTCTCTTTTTTTCTTAGTCTGGTTAAAGGTTTGTTAATTTTGTTAACCTTTTCAAAAAAAACAATTCTTACTTCTAGTGATATTTTCTATTGTTTTTCTGGTCTTTATTTCATTTATTTCTTCTCTGATAATTTATTTCTTCTGATCATTTGTTTTCTGATTCATTTATTTCTTTTTTATGTCCTCTTTCTGCTAGCTTTGGGCTTAGTTTGTTATTTTTCTAGTTCCTTGAGGTATAAAGGTAGGTTGGTTACTTGAAACCTTTCTTTTTTCTTCATGTAGGTGTTTATTGCTAGCAAATTGGTACTTAGAACTGCTTTTGCTACATCCCATAAGTTTTGGGGTATTTTTTTTTGGCTGCATTGGGTCTTTGTTGCTGTGCATGGGCTTTCTCTAGCTGCGGCGAGTGAGGCCTACTCTTCATTGTGGTGCGGAACTGCTTTTGCTACATCCCATAAGTTTTGGGGTATTTTTTTTTGGCTGCATTGGGTCTTTGTTGCTGTGCATGGGCTTTCTCTAGCTGCGGCAAGTGAGGGCTACTCTTCATTGTGGTGCGTGGGCTTCTCATTGCAGTGGCTTCTCTTGCTGCAGAGCACAGGCTCTAGAGTGCAGGCTCAGTAGCTGTGGCACTCAGGCTTAATTAATTGCCCCGTGGCATGTGGGATCTTCCTGGACCAGGGCTCGAACCCATGTCCCCTGCATTGGCAGGCAGATTCTTAACCACTGCACCACCAGGGAAGTCCATATCCCATAAGTTTTGGTATGTTGTGTTTCCATTTTCATTTGTCTCAAGATATTTTTTATTTCTCTTTTGCTTTCTTCGTTGACCCATTGGTTGTCAGTAGCATATTGTTTAATCTCTACATATGTATGAATTTTCCAGTTTTCCTCTGTTATTGATTTCTAGGTTCATACCATTGTGGTCAGAAAAGATGGTTAATGTGATCTTAAATCTTCTTAAATTTGTTAAGATTTGTTTTGTCTTAACAAAGATGGAGAATGCTCCATATGACCTTTAGAAGAAGGTATAGTCTGTTGCCATTGGGTGGAATGTTCTGTATGTGTGTGTTTGGTCCATCTGGTCTAACATGTACTTTAAATCTAATGTTTTCTTATTGATTTTCTGCTTGGATGATTTATCCATTGTTGAAAGTGCAGTACTGAAGTCCCTTATTATTAGTGTTTTGCCATTTATTTCTCTCTTCAGAACTGGTATTATTTGCTTAAAATATTTAGGTGGTCTAATGTTGGATGCATAAATATTTACAATTGTTATATCCTCTTGATGAATTGATACTTTGTCATTAAATAATGACCTTTAATGTCTCCTTTTACAGTTTTTAGCTTGAGGTCTATTTTGTCTGACGTAAGTATATGCACTCTTGCTCTCTTTTGGTTTGTATAGCATATCTTTTTCCGTCTTTTCATTTTCAGTCTATGTGTGTCCTTACAGTTGAAGTGAGTCTCTTGTTGGCAGAATATAGTTGGATCTTGTTTTTTTTTATTCATTCATCCAATCTATGTCTTTTGTTTGGAAAATATAGTCCATGAAAATTTAAAGTAATTATTGAAAATTATGTACTTACTATTGCCATTTTGTTCATTGTTTTCTGGAACTTTTGTAGTTATTTTATTCCTTTCTTTCTCACAAGAGACTCACTTTAGATGTACAGAAACACATAGGCTGAAAGTCAAGAGATGGGAAAAGATATTCTAAGAAAATGGTAATCAAAATCAGAGCAGTGGTAGCTATACTTATGTCAAACAAAATAGACTCTAAGTCAAATACTGTCACGAGACAAAAAAGACATTATAAAATGATAAAAGAGTTAATTCACTGTGAAGATATGACCATTATAAATATATATATACACCCAACATCAGAGAACCTAAATACATCGCCAAATATTGAAAGAACTGAAGGGAGAAACAGACAGCAACATAATAATAGACCTTAATACCCCATATTCAATAGTAGATAGAACATCCACACAGAATATCAATAAGGAAACAGCAGACTTGAACAACTCTATAGATCAATGGACCTAACAGACATTTTCAGAACATTCCATGCAACAGCAGCAGATTATACATTCTTCTCAAATGTATATGTAATATTTCCCAAGAAAGATCATATGTTAGGCCACAAAACAAGTCTTAACAAATTTAAGAACACTGAAATCATACAAACTATCTTTTCTGAGCACAATGGAATGAAACCAGAAAACTAAAGCAGAATGGATATTGGAAAATTCATGAATATTTGGATATTAAATAATACATTCTTGAGCAATAAATGGGTCAAAGAAGACAAAAAAGAGAAATTAAGAAATGTTTTGAGGCAAGCAAAAACACAGCATACCAAAATTTATGAGATGAAACAAAAGCAGTACTAAGATGGAATTTTATAGTAATAAACAACTTTATTATAAAAGAATAAAGATCTCAAACATCCTAACTCATACCTCAATGAACTGAAAAGGAAAAACAAGCTAAATTCAAAGTTAGCAGAAAGAAATAATATGGATTAGAGTAGAAATAGTTAAAATAGAAAATGGAAAAACAATAGGAAAAAATCAACAAAAGTAAGAGTTAATTTCTTGAAAAGATTAACAAAATTTATAAGCCTTTAGAAGACTAAGAAAAGAGAGTAGACTCAAATAAATAAAATCAGAAACGAATGAGGAGATATTACAACTGATGCCACAGAAATAAAAAGGTCTGTGAGAGACTACTATTAACAACTATACATCAACAAATTGGATCCTTAGAAATTAGATAAATTCCCAAAAACATGCAACCTAACAAGACTGAATGGTGAAGAAATAGAAAATATAAACAAACTAGTAAGGAGATTGAATCAGTAGTCAAAAATGCCCCAACAAAGAAAAACCTAGGAATGGATGGCTTTACTGCTGAATTCTATCAAACAGCTAAAGAAGAATTAATACTAATTCTCAAGCTTTTCAAAAAAAATTGGAATTTCTCCCAAATTTATTCCATGAAGCCAGCATTACCCTGACGAAGACACTACAAGAAAAGAAAACTACAGGGGCTTCCCTGGTGGCGCAGTGGTTGCGCGTCCGCCTGCCGATGCAGGGGAACCGGGTTCGCGCCCCGGTATGGGAGGATCCCACATGCCGCGGAGCGGCTGGGCCCATGAGCCATGGCCGCTGAGCCTGCGCGTCCGGAGCCTGTGCTCCGCAACAGGAGAGGCCACAACAGAGGGAGGCCCGCATACCACAAAAAAAAAAAAAAAAAAAAAAAGAAGAAAAGAAAACTACAGCCTAATTTCCCTGATGAATAAACATGCAGAAGTCCTCAACAAGATACTAGGAAACTGAATTCAACAACACATTAAAAAGATCACTCATCATGACTAGGTGAGATTTATCCCTGAGATGCAAGAATGCTTCAACATATGAAAATCTGTTAATGTGATACTCCACATTAACAGAACATAAGACAAAAATCATATGATTATCTCAACAGAGGCAGAAAAAGCATTTGAAAAAATTCAATAACTTTTCAAGGTAAACTCTCAACAAACTAAGAATAGAAGGATATTACCGTCAATGGTTTTCATATTTTAATATGAAAGATGATTTATGAAAAGCTCACAATCAATATCATACTCAGTGGTGAAAAACTGAAAGCCTTTTCTTTAAGAACAAAACAAGTATTTCTCCTCTTTCCACTTCTATTTGACATAGTACTGGAAGTCCTATCAAAAGCCATTAGGAAAAATATATACATAAATGACATCTAAGGAAGAAATAATATTATTGCTGTTTTAGATGACATGTTCATACCTTAAAGGCTCCACACCCAACAAAACTGTTAGAATTAATAAATTAATTCAGTAAAGTTGCAGGATACAAAATAACATACAAGAATCAGTTGCTTTTCTATACACTAACAATGAACTATCAGAAAAAAAAATTAAGAAAAGTCCCATTTATAATAGCATCAAAAATAATAAAATACTTAGGAAAAAACTTAAATAAGGAGCAGAAAGACTTATACCCTGAAAACTACAAAATATTGAAGAAAGACATTAAAGAAGACACAAATAAATGAAAAGATATCCCATGTTCATGAATTAAAAGACTTAATATTGCTAAAATGGCATGCTACCCAATGTGTTCTACAGATTCAATGCAATTCCTATCAAAATCTCAATGGTATTTTTTATAGAAATTGAAAAAACAATCCTAAAATTTATGTGGAACCACAAAGGACCCCAAATAGCCAAAACAGTCTTTGGAAAATAGAACAAAGCTGGAGACACCACACTTTTTGATTTTAAGATATAGTACAAATCTAAGCAATTATAACAGTGTGATACTGGCATAAAGATAGACACATATAGACCTATGGAACAGAATGAAGGGCCCAGAAATAAAACTGTGCACATGCAGTCAACTGATCTTTGACAAGAGTGCCAAGAATACACAATGGAGAAACGACAGTGTCTTCAACAAATGGTGTTGGAAAAACTGGATATCTGCATGCAAAAGAATGAAATTGGACTTTTATACCATACACAGAAAGCAACTCAAAATGGAAGAAAGTCATACATGTAAGACCTGAAGCTGTAACAGCCTTAGAAGAAAACACAGGAGAAAGCTTCATGATATTGGTCTTGGCAATGATTTCTTGTATATAACACCAAAAGCACAGGCAACAAAAGGAAAAATAGGCAAGTGGGACAACATCAAACTAAAAAGCTTTTGCTCAGGAAAGAAAATGATCAAGAGAGTAAAGACTGGGAAGAAATATGGGCACACTGTATGAAATATGAAACTACTTCACAGAGGTTGCCAAATCTAATAAGAGAACATGTGGATGAGATCTGCTGCATCCTTGGCTGGGGATGATATATGTTACATCCTGGTCAATGTACTAGTCAGAGTAGGTTTGTATGTATGTATGTATGGTGCTGAGAGTTATATTTGGAGGAATAAAAGGCCCAAATAGAGAAGGAAAAAGCGTGAGAGAAATCAAACCAGAGCAATTAAACTTTTTCTGTTCCCAAGAGGTAATTGCCTAATACCAGTGAATTAAATTATAAAACTATAAAGAGTGAATTACATGCAGTTATTAGGATGGCTAAAACCTGAAGGAGTAACACCAAATGCTGGCAGCCACGTAGAGAAAGAGTAACTCTCATTTATTGCTGGTGGGAATGCAAAACGGTACAGCCACTTTGGAAGACAGTGTGGCAAGTGCTCACGAAACTAAACATATGCTTATCATATGATCCAGCAATCACACTCCTTAATATTTACCCAAATGAGGTGAAAACTTATGCCCACACAAAAACTTGCACGTAGATAATTACAGCAGCTTTATTCATAATTGCCAACACTTGGAAGCAGCCAAGATGTCCTGCAGTCAGCAAAATGGATAAACTTTGCTACGAGCAGACAATGAAATATTATTTAGCACTGAAAAATGAGCTATGAGGTCGTGAAAAGATAGGGAGGAGCCTTAAATGCATATCACTAAGTGAAAGAAGCCAATCTGAAAACACTAAATACAGTCTGCTTCCACCTATAAGAGATTCTGGAAAAGGTCAGACAGTAAAATGATCAGTGGTTGCCAGGGATGGGGTGGGGGAGACAGCACAGAGAACGTTTAGGGCCATGAAACTATTCTGCATGATACTATAACAGTAGATATATGTCACCGTACATTTGCCAAAGCCCATAGAATATAAAACACCAAGAGTGAACCCTAATGTAAACTATGAACTTTGGTTGATAATGAGGTGTCAGTGAAGGGTCATCAATCATAACAAATGTATGTTTCTGGCAGGGGATGTCGATGGTGAGGAGTCTGTGTCTGTGCGGGCCCAGGGGGTACAAGGGAAATCTCTGTACCCGCTACTCAGTTCCGCGGAGAATCTAAAATCTATTTATATAGGTATACATGAGTGGTACAGAATGTTGAGAATAAGATGTTAAATCATCAAATTTAAAGGAAAGAACAACATAATCAGAAAGTGGGAACGTCTTCAGATACAGCGACATGGAGAAGAAAGAAAGGAGCAGGAATTTTCCCCCAAAGATGTTTCATAACTGATTGTTATCAAATAGTTACTTGCCCTTTGAGGCCAAGTGCGTATTTGTCCTCAGCAGATTGTACGTTGCTGGATCACTGTTGCTCATTGCCTCGTCTCCTTTCATGCGCTCCTGTAGTTTTCCAAGTATTCATCCTGCTTTTAGCTCGGCTTGTCTCATTTCTTTGTACTTGCATTGTCTCTACTCTCCAGCAGAAAAGAAATGGCAAGTGTAAACTCTGAACCCTGAAGATTTGGGGCATGTGGCTCCCAGGCATAAATGCTTCATTATAAAACACCCGTGAACAAGTCTCCAGTCCAAAATCAGTTATAGCTTTAGGTCTCTTAACTCACAAAAGAGTACAGAAAACTGACATCCCCTTGACAACAAAAGTGCAAACGTTATTTATTCTGGCAGCTGCTGCTGTAGTCATCTAAAAGCAAAGATAAATTTAACAGGCTATTCTTTTCAGAAAGCACTAAAATGCCAGCTGAACAGAGATCCCCATAGGATGCTATTCATTACAGATGTAGGGACCGACTTACTTCTCTTTTGCCTCATAAAATAAAGAAAATGAAGATCTGATACTCTACACTGCCTTAGAAAAGTTGCCAAATCCTGTTATAAGATATGCAGACGGGGTATGCTATGAGCTTGGCTAGGGATTATATTTGCTGTCTTCCTGTCAGTGTGCTCCCTGTGCAGTCGGTATTTGTAGAATGTTCTGTGCCGTGGAGCACCCTCTGTTCTCACTCACTGCCTCTCACTGCCTTGGGACAGCACGTGCAGAAGGTCAAGAGGCAAGTTGAAACAAGGTGATGGTCATCGGCACTGGTTGCTGTAGGACTTCTCTGATACTTCAGAGGCCGGCAGAGTAACTAACCCTGTGCCAGCCAGCTAATTCTAGACTAAGGGAAGGATTGGCACAGCCAGTATAAATGCTTCTATTGAGAAGCGTTGGTCTAAAGGACAGGGAGGAATAAGGTGTGGCTGAAGAGGTATATGAAATCAGAAGAGGAATTTTTCCAAAGGTGACGGAAATCACAGCAAGTTGGCCTGATGATGGGATGATTCAGGAGGAGGAAAATTACACAGGAGAGGGTGGAAAGCATGTGGAAGCCACATCCTTGAGAAGATGAAAGACAGTGAGGTCTAGTGCATAAGCAGAGTGGTGACCCTTAGAGGAAAATTCATCTATAGAAACAAGAAAAAAGGCAGAAAATATAGTGGCCAGGTCATGGATGGCTACATACCTTGTGGTCCAAGTGAAAAATGAAAATTCAGGGCTCTGACCAAGGACAGAGAAGTCCATCTCCCCTTACCAGAAGCTGACGGCTCCAGCCCATGGTGAGTAAGCACAGTAGTTAGGGTTCCCCAGAGAGACGGAACCGGTAGGGTGTTTACATGTATGCGTGGACATACATAGAATCATAAAGAGATTTATTTTAAGGGACAGGCTCACATGATTATGGAGTCTGGTAAATTCAAAATCTGTAGAGTAACCCAGCTGAGAGGCTGAAGACCCATAAAAAGCCAATGTTTCAGTTCAAGTCTGAGATGGTTAATTTAAAGTGTCAACTTGACTGGGTTAGGGGATGCTTAGATAGCTGGGGGAACATATTTCTGGGTGTGTCTGTGAGGTGTCTCTGGAAGAGATTAGCATTTGAATCAGTCAACTGGGTAAACAAGATGGCCTTCGACAATGTAGGCCAGTAACATCCCACCCGTTGAGGACTGAATAGAATGAAAAGGCAGAGGAAGGTGAATTCTCCCTCTCCTCTCAAGCTGGGACCCATATCTTCTCCTGCCTGCAGGCATTGGACATCGGAGCTGATTCTTGGGCCTTCAGCCCCCTGGGTCTTCAGAATTGTGCTTTGGACCACCGTCTTTCATGGGGCTCCAGCAACACGGGACTTCTCAGGCTCCATAATCAGGTGAGCCGATTCCCATAATAAATCTCCTCATATATCTTCATATATCCTATGCGTTCTGTTCCTCTGGAAAACCCTGACTACTACAAAGGCCGAAGCCCTTCTGCTGGCAGAACTCCCTCTTGCTTGGAGGAAGTCAGTCTTTTGCTCTAGTCAGGACTTCAACTGACAGAAAGAGGCCCATCCACATTAAGGAAGGCAATCTGCTTTACTCAGGCAAGTCCACCCACTTAAATGTTAATCGCATCTAAAAACATTCTGACAGAAACATCCAGAATGATGTTTGACTGCACCGTGGCCCAGCCAAGTTGACACGTAAATTAAACCATCATATGGGTGACTACTAAGAGATCAGTGTCCCTGAGCCGTGCTCAGTCTTGGGATCAGGAATGGGATAGAGGGCGCCTGCTTGCTCACCTGCTGAAGGAGCTGCCAGACCAGCCATTGCCTCACTTTACCCCCAGATGTCACAGGTGTGAGCCCAGCCCTGACCCACATTGGCCCAATGCCAGGTGTTCTGCCTGGGGTAGAGGCTGATGGTGGACTGCAGACTGCCAGCTCAACACAACTTGCAGCCCTAGCTTGAGGATGGAAGCAGTGGTGGCAGGAGGATGATAGGAGAGCAGGAGGGGTAATGAAAGACTGGGGGCAGGGCTGAGAGATCAGGACCCATTTAGAGGAGACCGAAAGGCCACGAGAGTCAGGACCCAGGTTCTGAGCCCCTGAAGTGTGCTCAATTATCCTTTTGAAGTTGGCTTACAAAACACAAATTCAAAGATGAAAATTATTAAGAACTATGTCTTAAGACAGGTACCACAGAGCATGAAAGCCCCAGAGCAGGACCCTTCTGAGTGTGGGTCCCTGTGTGACTGAACTGGCCTCACACCCATGAAGGATGTTCTCGCCCCGATGGAGACAGATGAGCAGATGTCTTAGTGGAGTTTGTGGAATTCTTCTGATTACTTTTATTTTCTCAATAAATTAAGGTTTTTGATTTAGAGGCAGAAGGGGGAAGAGATGGTGGTGGTTTCAGGAGAGAAGAAATTTCAAAATCATTTAGGGAGAGTAGAAGAGAGAGAAAATAAACCAGAAAATGTGAATGGATTGCTGGGCAGGTCCAGGGCCCTACTTGAGTTTAAGTAATGAATTTAGAGAGAGACCAAGTAGTCCTGAGGTGTGATTCTCTCCAGCAACACTCAGATGTGTGGGTGCAGCAGGGAAGAGTTGGATTTAACAAGTGCTGGAATTTTTCCAAGAAGCATGATGAAGCAAAAACGGGTAAGGAGGTTGAGCTTGTAGGTAAAGAGGCTGTTACAGTGTTGGAACATAGAAATAAATAAATAGATAAAAATTAGCTAAATAGATAAATAACTGAATAAATTAGTAAATTATTGCTTAGTAAGTTTCAAACATTTTGTGCCTGATAGATTTCTTTCATTATCTCATTTAATTTTCAAAACATTATGTGATATGATATTCACTTATTTTATCCAACAATTTTTTTTTAAGCACTATTCTGTGCCAAACACTTTTCTGTAGCTATGGCATATTCACAGAGATGAAGTGTGCACTCACAGAGGAGGAAAATGAAAATAACAATAAATGCGTGAACAGGATAATTTCGGGTAGTGGACAGTACTTTGAAGGCAATAGAATTGGGTGAGAAAGTGGAGCTTGGCTGAGGTTGGAGAGGATATTCAATCAAGTAGTGAGAGAGAGCCTTTCTGAGATGATAACTGACTGAAGCAAGGATAGGAAGGTGCACACACGACACACACATAAAGCTAATATGAGCAGAGGATCGAGAGGTAAGTCTTGCTGTACAAGAGCAGCTGTAAAGCAGTTAAGCAAATGCATTCACAACTGAGTCTCAGTACAGTCTGTGTAAATGGAGCCCCCTAGAGACGAGCGGGGCACAGCCTGCACACCAACACTAAAGGGAGAGCTCATCTATTATAGAACCAAACTTACATCCACCTTCCCACATGCAGTATGGCCAATTTACTGACACCAGGTTGTGGTGAAGGAAAGTGCAGCATTCAGTGCAGGTGCCAAGCAAGGAGTCTAGGTAGCTAGTGCTTAAAAGGCCCCAAATCCCTGAAGGTTTTCAGGGAAGGGTTTTAAACACAGGGTAAGGAGTGGGGTTGTGGGGTGCGTGGTCAGCTCGCGGAAGTTCTTCTGATTTGTTGGTGGTGAGGTCATCGGGAATCAACATCATCAACCTCTGGCTCCAATCAGTCTGGGGTCTACATGCTTGTGGGCAGCACACAGTTAACTTCTTCCTCCCGGGGGTTTCAGTATCTGCGAAACAGCTCAGAGGACATGGCTCAGAATGTTATCTACAGCCCTGGAGGAGGAAGTAAAAGTCCTTGACTTTGTTTAATGGCTCAACTATTATTATTTTGTCTTGCTTGACTGTTTCCCTTTCTTTCTGCATTTTCTCACATCTCTGATTAAATTTACTCTTTGGAACTCAGGGAAGGCCTAGGTGGCTAAAGTTTTTCTACAGACAAGAGGCAGGCAGAGGACATTGGGGGATGGCAGGGTTTGTCCCAGGAAGGCCCCATAGGGTCCTGCTTGGTTACACATCCTCGGTTGACTTCTTTCTTCCAATTGAGAACACATGATTGGTACACATGTCAAAATCACTGCAAAATATATATAATGACCATGAAATGCTGATTTCCATTTCTCTAGGAATTTAAGAAAACCCTTAATCAAGTGAGGTTATGATAATCACTTCTGCTTCCATCTAGTACCTATTTTCCTTCTTTTTTTGCTGAGCCCCACTGATTCTCGTGTGTGCTTTTTCCACATTTCTTCCCTCACACCTTTCTGTGCTTGAGTGCCGTTTCCTTTTAGAGAAAGCTCATTTAAGTCTCTGCAGAAAATGACTAGTTTATAATCCTGCAACCACACAAAGTTCATTTAAAGTACAGTCATTACCTATTGTATTGTTGGTGAGGCTTCCATTTTCTCCACTAGGCTCTGCAAAGACCTCTTGCCAGTCTTACAGGTGAGCTTTCTGCAAGCAACTCTGACTGGCTGGTTTTCTCTCTTCTAGTGCTTTCTGTTCTTTGGCCAGATGCCCCAGTGTTCTCTGTTCGTTCTGTGCTGCTGCCATGAGAAGACATTTTATCCTCCCTTCCATTATGTCGAAGTTTGGCATAAGAGTAATTTTCTGATTGGGTTTGAATTGAAAAGGAATCTCTACTGGGAAAAACATAATAGTTACAATGTAATACAGTTTATATCCTAAATTATATCTTCTCATGGATTTTTCTGGCTAACCATTGAATGGCCATTTTATCACAAAATGTAAAGCAGAATGAACTAAGAATCAAAAGGTCTGGACTCCAGTTCTATTGCTGACACTTATTAGCAAGCTACTAAACACTGTTGACTCATATCTTCTCTCTAAATAGGTATGGGTCTAGCTTAGAGTGTTACTCTGAACTCCAAAGAGAATGTAGGTGAAAATGATTTGTACATGAGAAAAATGCTTTATAGCCCTAAAGCATTATTGTGCAGATAATTTTTCTGTTTGCTTCCCTATACTACTTTTCTTTTAAGATTATAATTAAGATAGGTCATAAAAGGGTACAAGTGCAATGATATCTCTACATGAAGATAACATTATGGGTTGTTTAAATATAACAGTGTCAGATTCCAGGAAAAAGATTTTGTCCTGGGAAACTTACCGTCTAGGAGACAGGGTTAAAGATATTCACAGTAATTGTGAACATGAATCATGAGAAATTGAACTGCCTTAATGTACTAATGGCTTAAAAGCCTATTAAATGACCAACACACACACTTGTACATGGGAAGAACATTATGGCCTTATAAAGTACTGAGGCCACATCCTTGAAAAACACAAAACTGGAAGAGGTCCTACTGTCCTTTTTTTCCCTATTTATTGGAGGTTCTCTGAACAAATTAATTCTAAAATTACAAACTAAAATGAAAAATGGATATGAAGGAAGAGATTTAAAGGGTCATGGATATGACAAGAGTTCAAGAAAAATAAAGAAGAAGAGTTGATTTTAGAAGTGAAATGACCCCTTTAAGTAAAATGAAACTCAGAACTTCCAACAGCTGGCATTGATTGGAGAATCAGCAGATTCTGAACCAAGGGGCACCAATTATGTCCTCTTGATTTTTGCCTTCTCTCTTTGGTTCTCTTTGATTCCACTGCCATGAATATGCTGGTTCCCAGAGCTTCCACTTAGCATACAAACACCTTTGCCATGATTCTCAGCCTAAATCTAAATCTGTGGAGCTTTTGTTTAAACTGACATCTGAGTTAAATTTGGAGTCTCAGAAGTAGCTACCCCCACCATGTTTCACATTCTTGACATCACTTGTTACAACCCAAGTACAGACTCCTAACATCTTCCCCAACTCATCTATTATTTCTACTCTGCCTGACAAATCATTTGCTTACATTCTGAGGCTCTTCATGGAATACTTCTTTTGCTGTCTAGAAAATTTTCCTTTCCAAGAATACCACTTGCCCTGTAATCATCTCAAGTGGAGGCTGTTCCTCCTCTTAGAGTCAATACACCAAATATACCCAAATACCAAAGAATGAATTTTTAGCCTGAGTAATATTAGAAGCCAGAGGGTTTTGGACAGAGAGGTGATATGACCTGTTGAATGTTTGGGAAACACTCTGGATGTTGTAAGGGGGCAAGAGTGAAAGCACATGGAATTTATTCCAATAACCTAATTGGTTGATAATGGTGTCTTGGACTAGAATGTTAATGATAGAGGCGATGAAAAGTGATGAAACACTGAGTATTTTTCAAAGTAAAGCTGTCAGTATTTGGTGTTGAATTGGATGAAGATGTGAGAGGAGTCAAGTATGTTTCCAAGTTTGTGTGTGCATGTGTGTGTGCACATGTCTGTGTGAGTTCACGTTTAGCTGGGTGAAAGAGAGTGTCATTTATTGAGATGGGGAGGACTGGGGTGGAGGGGGATTGTCTGGTAGGAGTGTTGGATAGAAATTCAAAGGTGTCACTTTGGGTATTTAACTTTGAAATGCCAACCAGACATTCACTTAAAAATGTCAAAAAGGCAGCTAAATTTTCAAGTCGAAGTTAAAGGGAGGGTTAGAGCTAAACACATAAATTCAGGACTTTTCTACTCATAGATGGTGTAAAGCCATGAGATTGGAGATTATCCAGGTAGTGAATAAATACATCTAGGGGGATTAGCAATGTAAGAACTGTACATACACATGAAGAGGGGATGTGATAAAATGACAAAGGAGACTGAGAAGGAGCTGTTGGTGAAGTAGGAAAACCAAGAGAGAATGGCATTTTGGGGACAAGAGAAAAACTTTCAAGCCAGAGGAAATAAGTAATACTGACAGAGCTGTATGAAGATGGAATGACAGATATTTTCAGGAAATATTTTCTTGGATTTGACGAGTGCTCTGTGCAAACAGCTCATTTCTTGCATTTAATTGAGAAACTTTATAGAATCCTGCCATTGAAGAAAGTCATGTTTTCCCAGCTACCAAAGACCCCATGTTAGATGAAAATCTAAATATAAACAATAGTCAGCAACAATAGCAAAAACGATAACATAACTGGAAATAAAATAAGAAGAGGACAGGACCTGAATGAAAACAATGTAAAAGCTTTACTGAGAGATTTTATTTTGGGCAGAATAAGACCCCCCACCCCACAACTGTCTCTGTCCTATTCCTGAAACCCATGAAAAAATGATCTTGCATGGCAAGAGGGACTTTACAGATTTGATCATGCCAAGGATCTTGAGAAGGGGAGATTGTTCTGGATTATCCAGACGGGCCCAGTGCAATCATAGAACCCTTAAGAGAGGGAGCAAGAGGAGTCAGAGTCAGAGAAGGAGGTATTATGATGGGAACAGAGGTCAGAGAGAAATGGGGCCACTTTGCAAGGAATGCAGGCAGCCTCTAGAAGCTGGAAGAAGGTCAGGACATGGTTTTCCCTCTAGTCTTGCAGAAGGAACACAGACTTGCCCGTCCAGTTTAGACTTATGACCTCAAGAACTGTAAAATAAATTTGTACTGATTTAATCCACCATGTCTTTGGTAATGTGTTGCAACAACTATAGAAAAACAATAAGTATATAGATTTTAAAAGATTTGAACCAATGGGAAGAAACCATTTATCATACATACGTGGAGATAAATCTGTATAGCCCGGAAAGTTTCTTGAAGGACTCTTAATTGGGAAAGTAAGACTCAGAATAAGCTTAGGGAAGAACATTTTACTGCATCTTTTATCCTACTGTGCTATTGGAATCTCTTTTTGAAAAATTAACTATACACATGTATTACTTTCTATATTTTTTTTGGAAAATACACAGATCAGATGAAATTAAGCCAACTCACTTTCAGTCGCTGCAGAAGGCAATTTCTCTCACCATGGTCAGATTGCCTCTGTCACTGGGATGCACAAGAAGGCTTGAGCAAGAAATATGTGAACAGTTGGTTTGTACTGATGGTCCTAAAGATAAGCAGTCATGCCTTACGCCTTGGCCTAGAAATATACAGAACATAGAATCACAGAGAAAATAAAAGAACTAAGATTGTCAAGATTTTGCCAGATATTCTGCATCCCAAATAATGAGGAATCATCAAATAATAGTGTTCCTTTACACTTAGAAATGGTAATGGCTTTGAAGCAAGTTTCATATGCCTACCTCTTAGCATTTACTTTATCCCAGGAAAAAAAAATTGAAATTGGGGGAAAAAGAGAGAACGGTATAAAGGTTTATGAATAATAGCTCAGTGGCTATGATAGAATTGGCATTTTGGTAGCGACCTGCCATTATTCAGTGTATGGTATTTGCCTGAATGATAAGTGAGTGATGTGGGAAAGGGCATAAATGTGTTTGCTTCGCAAGCAACATGCTTTGCTTAATGCAAATCACTATGATGTAAATCTTTTTTGTAAACCTTCAACATATCCATTTTATTTTATTTTATTTTATTTCATTTCATTTTATTTTATTATTATTTTTTTAACATATCCCTTTTATTAAAAAAATTCATATGCCTACCTCTTAGCATTTACTTTATCCCAGGAAAAAAAAATTGAAATTGGGGGAAAAAGAGAGAACGGTATAAAGGTTTATGAATAATAGCTCAGTGGCTATGTTAGAATTGGCATTTTGGTAGCGACCTGCCATTATTCAGTGTATGGTATTTGCCTGAATGATAAGTGAGTGATGTGGGAAAGGGCATAAATGTGTTTGCTTCGCAAGCAACATGCTTTGCTTAATGCAAATCACTATGATGTAAATCTTTTTTGTAAACCTTCAACATATCCATTTTATTTTATTTTATTTTATTATTATTTTTTTTAACATATCCATTTTATTAAAAAAATGACACCACTGACCAGGATCAAAGCAATAACTGTGTGTACAACTAAAAATAAGAAGTTTCAATCAACAAGGCTTTCCTATTTGGAGACAATAAAATCATTTACAAAACTAATATTTGCTTATTCTGATAGACAGCTGTTTCTTGCTTTTCTCAACCGTAAACTATTCTGATTGCTGCACATTCACTATTAGTCTAAATATTGCCATCCTTTCTCAGAAGGCTACACATATATGACATATATCCACTGAAAGAAACACGCAACTGAAGAGTTGTGAGTTGAGTTTCATTCAGTGTTTTACTGAGGACTATAGCTCAGGAGACAGCCTCTCGGACAGCTCTGAGGATCTGCTCCCAAGAGGCAGGGAAAGTGACCAGTACATATATATCATATATATATATATATATATATATATATATGATTTTAGCCAGGGAATACGTACAGTCAAACACATCTCAATAAAAGTTACTGCTAGTCACAAGGAACAGGTATTTCTGTTAATGATGTTAGTGCTTTTCTGGGTATGGGAAGGTGCAAGAATTTGGGTTCATTAATTTTTCTTTCCCAAGGTATCTTTAACTTTCTAAGAGGCTGGTTTTTTTCCCAAAGCACAGAGTGCCTTATCCTGGTTTTTGTCCTGAATTTTTTTCAGTGTGCACTGTTGGTAAGTGACTGCATTGCTAATGACTTTATCCTTGTAGAACTGGATGGTGAGCAACATTCTTTGTTTTACAATTTCCCCCTTTGGTCACAAATTTGACAGAGGTTTGGGAGGCATTTCATGACCATTTTCTCCCATGGTGCTAGCAAGGCTCATTCCTACGTCAGGGGAGGATTTCATTGATTGGCCACTCAATGTGCTATTACTAGTCATGGTCATGTTAATGGTAGCATAAAAATCTCTGGACCACCTGTCTTACTAGTTTGTTGTGATCTGGGAAAAGATTCTCCCGTGTTGCTTCTTCCCATATCTAGAGTTAAACTATTACAACAATTTTAATCTTATACAGAACTAGATATTTCATCAACTGCTTCAAGTTGCTTAGTCATTATTTTTGTCAGAGGCTCAGTTACATATTGGGCAATGCAAGGAACAACAATCTTGCAGAATAAGGAGAATACAAGTAATACAGTTAGTAGCTTTAATAAAGTCATAAGTAAGAATTTAAGCCAAGACTTCCATTAGCTGCAACCCAGTATATCCCTGGTCATTTGACCCAGCCTGTTCCATGTTAATCTCTATCTTTAAGTGTAATGATATATTTCCCTTGTTCATAAGGCATCCAGTCTAACTTCCTAGTGTTATTACACTGATTATCCTTGGAATGATTTAATTGTACCCAACATAAGGGGGCCTTTATACTTAAATAACCATAACGTGGTGTTACGCATATAAATCAATCCCATAACTGAAGGATAGTCCCTCCTAATAATCAGGAGGTTATGGTTTTTGACTGAAATTTAGATCGTTGCTCTGATTGAGCTTGAGTACTTTTAAAGAAACTTTATATTTATGGCCAAAGTCAAAGCAAATATTATTGACCTACCAAGTGAGGGACTCCCATCTAGTAATATTAATAGTGACCCCCAAAGAATTGTAACTTCTTTCCTCAAGAATAAATCTCCTAAGGGAAATCCAATCAGAGCCTTGGAGTGGAGAAATCCACCAAAGTAAACCAAAGTACTGCACATAGGTAATCATCCATAATCCCCAAAATTGGATTGATTTTTAAACTCTGCATAGGATTGTGCCCATTATAGAAAAACATTTAACGTGAAAAAGCCCAAGAAATCAAGAAAACACTGTAAGTAATCATAAGGGGCAGGTCCAGCATCTTAGGATAGCTGTCAACTTCTGACGCCAGATTCTTCCCACCCTGGTGTTGGTGTTATTTCTTTTCTGTTTGAATGTTGTTTTAAGGTGAACTTGAAGTCAGCAGTCCTCTCTATAAACCAGTCCAGTTCAGGGTCCCTTTTTGAGTGGGAAACATAAATCCAAGAATCAATTCCCTTCAGTTTTGCTGCCCATGAGCTAGTTGACAGTATCTGATGGGGGTCCTTCTATCTAGGTTGGAGAGAGTCCTTTAAATGATTTCTTTTCCAGCATGCATAATCTCCTGGTTTCATGTCACGGGGCATCTGATCTTCATTCAAAAATAGATTACTGTGATAAGCTTCAGAACAAGCTTAGAATGTCCTTTTAATAATTCAATTAAACCTTACAATAATGCAACGTAGTAACATGGAACCATCTAGGAAGTGAGTCTCAGGCAATAAATACAAAACCTCAAAGACCATTATCAACACTAGAATTTAATATCCACTGGAACATATTTTTTTTCTCTATAATTACCCTCATTTCTACCAACTATAGCCAAATTGAGACTAATATGCTTGCAAAATAAGTCTGGTTTCAATAAACTTGGCCTGATTATTTACATAGTGTAAATATGATCACATAGGCCCTTTCAAATTGTTTTGCTGTAACTTTTCATAAGGAATCTCAGGTTGAACTTTTAAAAGACCTCTTAAGGCCCCAAAAAGTCACACCAAGTACTTGCCATCAGATTCACCTGTAACACCTATAAATTTGGGTAAATTCTTCTCTTCTTGAGGTCCAAAATATCTTGAGGTTCCTGTACCTGCCAGGAAGTGGCCTTCTTTATTCACCTGATAATGTTACTGGGAACGCTGTAACAAGGTACCAGGATGTTTTTCCAATGAGCATTCTTGGTCCATAAAGTCCACCTTAGTTCTTTAAAGCTGTCTGCTCATATCTGAGTCTATGCATATTCTCAATATTGATATTCCGGTCAAAGCCATGGTAATGTAACCAGTGTTTCCAATTCTGTTTTGTATAAGGAGAACAGATTCTTTTGAATTTATGCAAATATATATATTGCCATGAAAATAAGAATACTCACGAAGAGTTTCCAAATTCTGGAGGGATCAGGTAGAGAGAAAAGGTAAATGTTTCAATTCTGCTTACAAAGGTGAAATTTACCAAAATGCTGTAAGTCATTGATAGCTTAAGGGGAAAAGTTTCCCTAAGTCTGGAAAACAAAGATTAAAAACCAGTAGTGTTTTAGACAAAAAGTCATAAAAAATGTCATTCATCTTTATGCAACTAATTCTTGTTGATCTTGATCTTCTGTTAACAGGTTTACAAAGCTATCAGATTTTCAATTAGAATTTTGCAATTTTTTTTACCCAGCTCAGTGGTATGATCTGAAAGTTATCAGAAGTCTGTACTTGTCATAAAGTCCTTTCTATGAAACTTCTTGAAGATGAAGCACATTTTATAAAAGCATCAGAGTAAAATAATAACTGTCTATAAATGACAAATAACTAGAAAGGTACAGCTAAAGACCTAGTTACAATGCAATTGTCAAAGAAGTTTGGTTATTTAGTGACATAAAATATTTTAAAATAATAACTAGAATTATGACTGATAACATACCAGGACATATTCAAATTTTAGAAATTTCATATAATTTTCAAAACATTTATATTAATAACATTTACCCATACAATAGAACCTAATAAGGTTTATTCCCACTCATTTAACAATGCTTCACATGTAATTTCACATACCAAATAAGCCTAATTAGTCTAGTATGTCTCTTCGAGATATTTCAGACCTTCTGAAACATCTCAAAGTTCCCCAGAGGTCAATAGAACTTTATTTAGAATTTGATTTGAAGAAGTTCATCAAAGATATCAAAAGGGTTTAAAACACTTGGTCAAAGGATCCATAGGTCACTGTGAAGCAATACTATTCACTTAACCAAGTCACAATAAAATATTTCAAAGGAAAATGCAGAAAGTTACAACAGGTTGCTTAAAAGGTAAAGACACTTTACAATCTGTGATCAAAAGCCGATCAAAATTCCAAGAAAACTTTGCCCACTTAACAGAGAAAAGCAAATTCCATTTTTGCACCAGCTTACTTTTAATATTAAAATTAATTCACTCAATTAAATTCATTCCAGTCTTTGCCCATCCTGAGTGTGGTGCTCCAAGGACAATGGTGCTTCAAGGACAAAGGACGACCCTGCCTGAAAGAGTTTCAGCGTTACACCCCCTACCGGACTCTTACTCGCCCTCCCTGCCATGTTGCGATAGTTACGAAATTCCTGAGCCCACCTGGGCGACGCCTACCTGGGGATGGGACCTGTCCCAAATAAGGAAAGGCATCTGCCCTGTCCCACTCCCACCCTATAGAAGGAAGGTATATGTGCCTTGACCAATCAGTAAACGAAATTTTCACCTCGGACCATTCCTTTGTTTTCTGGCTATAAAAGCTGATCAATAGCACTTGTTCGGGCTCGACTATCCCAGACTGCTAGGAAGTCAGCCCGCTGTTCTGGCAGCCACTCTTCCCTCTAATAAAGTCTATCTTCTTGGGCTTCCTTGGTGGCGCAGTGGTTAAGAATCCGCCTGCCAATGCAGGGGACACGGGTTCGAGCCCTGGTCTGGGAAGATCCCACATGCCGCGGAGCAACTGGGCCCGTGAGCCACAACTACTGAGCCTGCGCGTCTGGAGCCTGTGCTCCACAGCAAGAGAGGCCGCGATAGTGAGAGGCCTGCGCACCGCGATGAAGAGTAGCCCCTGCTCATCACAACTAGAGAAAGCCTGCGCACAGCAATGAAGACCCAACACAGCCAAAAATAAATAAATAAAATAAATAAATTTAAAGTCTATCTTCTTTACATTCTGCCTTAGGTCTGGAAATTCTTTTCCAACTGGCGTTCGGACCACTGATCACATAAAATACTCTTTCCTCAGGGCTTCATTTCCACAAATATTCTATAACTTCCTTTTTTACCTTCAGATTTTGTTCTATGCTTTCTCTCTCTCTTTTAAACTCTCTTTAGGGTAAATTTATTTTCTTTTCCCTTAACAAAATGCATTGCCATTCCTTACACCTTCTTTTATCTTGCATAAAATATATTTTCCTTATTAATTTTAGTAGTTTTAATTTTAATTACATATATTACTAGAATTCTCAACTCTCAAAAAATCTTAATTTCTAGTGAAAACTAAGAAGTAAGCAGTTACAAACTGTCTTTTACTTTAGCATTCTGTAGATTGGCAAACTTATAAATACTATTTATAATTCTTAAAAATGTGTGCTTTCTTATAGAAAATGTCTCATTGTGGAACCAAACCTATTTATTAATAGTCTTAAATATCTTTAACTTCTCTGTACAAGAAAATCTATGTTCAGTAATTAATGTTTTGGTATATTATTTTATTTGGGAATGATCTAGATAGTCAATAAACTTCCATCATTTAACTTAATTTAGAAAAACTCTAAAGTTTCAAGTTAAAAAAATATGGAGAAACTATTTTTAAGTAGACATACCATAAAACATAATTATCCTAGAGTTCACCTAAAAACTCTTATTTCGTTTACATTTAATTTACTTATGAAAATTTTGTCATATCAAGCCTACTTTTTTTGCTGACAAGTTTTGTAACAGAGATAACATGAGCTTATCTGACTTTTATTAACCCAAAGTACAATGAAAGTATTACACTTAATGCTGATGACCCTAAAAACATGTCTGTACTAATTAAACCAAACTTTATCTTTAACACTGAATATTAGTTTCATACTATTTCCCAGATCATGTGAACCTGAAATCATTAGGGTTATTTTCTTTTATATTTTCTGAGAATTTATGTACGTGCTTAATTTCCTTTAAGCCAATTAAATATATTTATTAATTGTAAATAATTTACAAATTAATTTTGGCAATATCATCTGAAGGTAGCAACATATATTTACAATGTTCATACATAGACACACATATATCCAGATAGACTCAGACGGAGATCTCATAGTTTCAGTTTAAAACTTAGTCATGAATCAGGTATTACAACATAAAACTCACTGGTTTATAAATACCAGTTGGAATAAGTTAAGTTTATGCTGGAGCTTTAAAAGGCCTCTTTCTCTCTTTTTTTTTTTTTTTTGTTAGTCTCAGGAATTCGTCTAGATAAGAGTTCTCTGACCTAGTAGAACATTTACATCTCAAAGGCAGAGGCAGAGAAATGCAAACTGCTCCTAGAGGGACTTTTGTTCCCTTAGATCAGAATTTTGAAAAGATGTTTTGTCAAGCGGGCTTTCTCTAACTGCAAATGCAAAAACCAGATTTGGAATGTCAAAAGATCCCTATCTTGGCCATTTCAGGGCGAGATTTCCTTAGTCCCCAATTAAATAAGTACTTGCAAGTATAAGTTTGTATGTACATAAATCCAGTAGGGGTATTAGCTGACGGTTATTTGGTGCCTCTTCTTCTTCTGTTCTGATGGCTTTGTTTCCCATTTCAGGGTCAGTTTTTTGGCATAAAATTAATATTGAAAACTGTGTGGTGGGCTGGTGTGCAGTTTCTGAGCTTACTTCCTCTAGGTGTCACCCTCGAGTCGTTTCAGCTCTTTTAGGTGTCTCAGTTTCTCTCTCTGGCAGTCCAAAACTGCTGTGGGGGCTGGGAGGACTGGATGGCCAATCCTTATGTGTGCGTCCCCAGATGAGCGAATTTTTTAATTAATGAGTGGGTTTCCCTATGAGACCGCTGCACAGTATGAGGACCCTCTTCCACTACTCCTGTAAGTTTCTCAGTTGCCCGAGAAAGTTGTAGCTGGCTGGAAGAAGTTGTATCCCTTACCTTCAGAGCTGAAAGCTCTCGTACGGCATCTTCACTTTTATTCTGACAAAACCCTGTTACAATAGCCAATTCGAGGAAAGACGTCAGGTCAGCCTTTTACGTAATTACCCGGTCCAAACGTCCCCAGTGTCTTTTAACTGAGCAAAGTCTTTCCAGTGCTTTTCATCTGGGGAATCCAGGTGCCTCTTCTTAAACTTGAGTTCAAGGAAAACCTACTCCTCATAGCAAGAAGTTTAACAACCATTGAATAAAACTAAGGATCGTCAACCAAGACGGGAGATCCAAGACCAGGAGAGACTCACCCAACTTCGTCTGGATTCACCAAGGTGATGGACGGGCACAAGGGCCCTTGCTGGTACCAAGGCTCTGGATCTTCGTAGAGTTCAGGCAAAAGAGAAAAGGATGCTCTTCCTGTCACTAGGACTGTCAGCTGAAGGAAATGCACAACTTAAGAGCTGTGAGTTGAGTTTCCTTTAGGGTCTTATTGAGGACTCTAGCCAGGGAGACAGCCTCCCAGATAGCCCTGAGGATCTGCTCCCAAGAGGTAGGGAAGCGACCAGCCTGTATATGATTTTGCTTAGGGAATACATGCAAACACATCTCAGTGAAAGTTACTGCTCGTCAAAGGATCAGATATCTCAATTAGTTATGTGAGTGCTTTTCTATGTATAGGAAAATGCAAGAATCTGGGTTCGTTAATTTTTTTTCCTGAGATATTTCTAACTATCTAAAGGGTTGTTTTTTTCCAAGGCACAGAGTGCCTTATCCCGGTTTACATCCTGAATTCATTTCAGGGTGCGTTGTTTGTTAGTGACTGCAGTGGCTAATGATGTAATCCTTGTAGAACCCGATGGTGAACAACATTCTTTGCTTTACACATACTTTGCTGTTGTAGGCCCATGTTTTCCTCTGGTTACCTCATTTTGGTTACATATCAAATTATACAGGATGGTGCAAGACTTCAGTTTTATTTGAGGATATTAAACATTTATAACAATTCATCAACCTGTATTCTCTAATCACCATTTCTTTAAAAATTCCGAAGACTAACAATAGTTCTAATAAACAAACGTAATTTTAGCATTTTACCCTTACACATTAACCTTTTATTCTGAACAAAGAAGTTTCATGATATTTTATAAAATTGGCCTGAAAGACTAGACACACTTATTTTTAAATATGGAGAATTCACTCGAATCAAAAGTACTCTGTGCTTCACTACCCTTTCACAGAATTTAAATATAAAAAATACGCTTTTTGGAAACATGATGTATTTATCACAACCAAAGAATATCTTCTTTTTTTTTTCCTATTGACATGAATCTTTATATTTCCAAAAGTTTTCATTTAAAGATAGGAATTTTAAAGCTATGAAATAGCATTTAAGTGTGATTAGATAATAATAGAACTTAGGAATGCAAATTCAGAAGATAAATATTGCATAAAGATAGTATTCTGGGTCCTTAAAAGAATGCATTTTCTTCTCTTTCTACAGTGCTATTCCAAAAGGAAATACATAATTAAATTGGTGCTATGCTCACTTGGCAGGGGTTTTTCCATATATTCGTTTTTCTTTATGAATTTGAGTTTTCAATATTTTTCAAAAAAAAGCCCTTAGTTCTTTGCCTGTAATTGATGTGCTGCCACCAGGAGGACTGAAGCTGTGCCATCACTATAATCCACTGACAGCACCACCATAAGAATTGTACATGCTTCGCACTCAAGAATATTAATAAGCAAAAACATAAAGCATACAACAATACCCAAATATATCATTTTTTCATAAAAGAATACTAAAATATGGAAGTTTCTAAACACACATGATCTCTAATTTAGTATTTTTCTCGATATTACCAATCTTTGCTAATATAATATTAAATTTTTCCAGGCAGAAATAAATCTTACTAATGCAGCATTCTGCAAAGGGTGATATTGTCTCGTTCTGCCCACATTAAACAAATATGATTGACTGCAACAGCCACTGACATGTGTCTCTGTCTCTGTAGTTATGAGATGAGAACCCTATGCTGTGTAGAGTATAATTCACAAGCGTAATTGAATATCAAACAATACAGAGTGGGGCTGACGTTGTCTAGAGTTCTCCACACTCAGCAAATGATAAAAACTCTAAGATATAATGACTTTCATTCTGGCCTACCTTTATTTTCTGTTTTGTTCTCATTTTGCCTGATTCCTAGTTTCTGGGTATAATCTGCTCTTCACAGTTCTCAGACGAGATGGGAAGCTCCAATTTAAATAGAGAGTAGGTGTTGCAGTGACCTAGGCACATGCAATAAGCTTTCTGGGACTGAGAGTTCTGTCCTTCAACGTGAAAAGGAGATCAAAAATAGTCTCGCCACAAAGCTTCAAACACGTGATCTTGAATGAAGCATAACCATTTCCTTTCTTCAATCAGAGAGACACATTGAAGCTACTTTTTGGGTTTTTTTAAGAAAGAAAATGGAAAATTTTACTCAAGCCAAATTTGGGGATTTTATAAAACCCGGGAAGAGCATCTCAGAAAGCTCTGAGAACAATTAGAAGTCAAGGCAGAGGTATATGAGTTGAGACAAGAGAGCTGTACATTTAATGACATATTGTTGACAGCTTACATGATCCAGATCTGACCGTCATCATGGCGGTGGGTCATGTGGCCTCTTACAAGATAAAGGTGGAATGTTATCTTTTAAGGAATTGCCTTGTTGATGCTAGGAGAATGCTGCTTGTTTTCATTGATCAGTTGTTTCTGCTGCTGGGGGAGGTTTGCTTGAAGTCTAATGCAGATACACAATGCACAGTAGTGGTGAGAGAGGAGGCCTAAGGACAGAGGAAATTTTTAGGTTTAAATTTTTCTTGTCTTGCCATAAAATATGAATTTTATTTCACAGTTGCGTTTCCTTGATGATATATCATGTGGAACATCTTTTTATGTGCTTATTTGCCATCTGTATACCTTCATCGGTGAGGTGTCTGTTAAATTCCTTGTTCTTTTTATATTTTGGATAACAGTCCTTTATCAGATGGCATTGAAGCTACTGGACATTTATTTTAACTTTAGATCTTTGTCTTGACTTTTAGTAAAATGTTGTTTCCAATCTATATCATTTTATTAAATGCAAAATTTTGTTATGCCTCAGTCTTTTTATTAAAAAATTTAGCCATATTGATATTTATTAATGAATTCATTTACTCATTCTATCAACAAACATTTATTTAATGTCTACTGCACGAAAGTATTGTGCTAGACACTAGGGATATCGAGGATAAGGCTGACCTGGTTCCTTTTCTCATAGAGTTTTTTATTCTAATTATTTATAGACATGAAACAACTCTGCTTTGCCGGCCTCAGTGATTCTCTCTGCTAGAGACTGCCTTCAGCAGTTGAGATGCCAAATCTTAACAACCAGGGGGAAAAACAAATCCCCTTTCTTCTTTTAGCATTACTCTTTGTTAAAAGGCTCCCAAAGTAGTGTTGCTTGGGTCCCCAAGTGTCATACAGATACTTCAGTACAGGCAGTCTTCTCTTTGCATGGTTCTGTTACATGCAAATTTCAGTTCTCATAATTTAATTAAAGAATAGTAGTTCCCCCAAAGCACAGTTCAAATATCAACTGATATATTAACTTCGAGTAATTGCATAAAATACAAACTTCACTGCCAGCTCTTCAGTCCACAAACTGCTATGTAAATAGCAGACGCGCATCATGACTAGCAATTGTGATGCATCCATCACATCACTTCTTTCAAAGTCTGTCGGTGTCGGGCCACTGCACGTCTGTTATTCACTTGGTGCTCAGACAGCAAAGCATGTAGTTGTGTGGCCTCCTTGCCTCCAAGTGATAAACCTACCTGACAGTTTACAAAAGTGGGTAATTAAAAGAGGAAATTAGCCAATATAAGAAGAAACAGCTAATTATGGGAATGTTAACACTCCTGCTGCTGGAGGAGTTCTAGGTATGCAGCCAGTGGGACTGATGAGGGTGAACTTCCCAACAAAAAAGAGGAAAATGGTTGTGAGGAAAAGTACCAGTGAAAGTGATGCTAACAACAAAATTCCCGGTAAAGAAACTCTCATGACACGGAAAGCACTGAGGATAAAACACTGAAGTGGATCCATATGTAGAAAGAAGTATGAAAACTAGCAAATCACAGAAAAGTAAATGCTTACTTTGTGTCATTATACAATAAGAAGTTATAAAACAAGTAGGAGGCATCATTTTTCAAGCTACTCTGGATACGTTTTTCCAAAGAAATGAAACATGTTCATTCTCAATGTTTCTAATGTTTTACATTTCAGTGTATCAAATATATAAATAAATAAATAATCATTAGCTTTACTATTTTTTATTTTTCTACATTTTTCTAACCAATGGTAAAAAAAAAAAACCTTTGATATTTTAACAAAAATAATTAAAGATCACAGAAGAATTGTTATTTTTACCATTAATTTTTTTGTTTGTTTGTTTGTTTTGTGGTATGCGGGCCTCCCTCTGTTGTGGCCTCTCCCGTCGCGGAGCACAGGCTCCGGACGCGCAGGCTCAGCGGCCGTGGCTCACGGGGCCAGCCGCTCCAGTAAAATGTTGTTTCCAATCTATATCATTTTATTAAATGCAAAATTTTGTTATGCCTCAGTCTTTTTATTAAAAAATTTAGCCATATTGATATTTATTAATGAATTCATTTACTCATTCTATCAACAAACATTTATTTAATGTCTACTGCACGAAAGTATTGTGCTAGACACTAGGGATATCGAGGATAAGGCTGACCTGGTTCCTTTTCTCATAGAGTTTTTTATTCTAATTATTTATAGACATGAAACAACTCTGCTTTGCCGGCCTCAGTGATTCTCTCTGCTAGAGACTGCCTTCAGCAGTTGAGATGCCAAATCTTAACAACCAGGGGGAAAAACAAATCCCCTTTCTTCTTTTAGCATTACTCTTTGTTAAAAGGCTCCCAAAGTAGTGTTGCTTGGGTCCCCAAGTGTCATACAGATACTTCAGTACAGGCAGTCTTCTCTTTGCATGGTTCTGTTACATGCAAATTTCAGTTCTCATAATTTAATTAAAGAATAGTAGTTCCCCCAAAGCACAGTTCAAATATCAACTGATATATTAACTTCGAGTAATTGCATAAAATACAAACTTCTCCTTTCTTCAATCAGAGAGACACATTGAAGCTACTTTTTGGGTTTTTTTAAGAAAGAAAATGGAAAATTTTACTCAAGCCAAATTTGGGGATTTTATAAAACCCGGGAAGAGCATCTCAGAAAGCTCTGAGAACAATTAGAAGTCAAGGCAGAGGTATATGAGTTGAGACAAGAGAGCTGTACATTTAATGACATATTGTTGACAGCTTACATGATCCAGATCTGACCGTCATCATGGCGGTGGGTCATGTGGCCTCTTACAAGATAAAGGTGGAATGTTATCTTTTAAGGAATTGCCTTGTTGATGCTAGGAGAATGCTGCTTGTTTTCATTGATCAGTTGTTTCTGCTGCTGGGGGAGGTTTGCTTGAAGTCTAATGCAGATACACAATGCACAGTAGTGGTGAGAGAGGAGGCCTAAGGACAGAGGAAATTTTTATGTTTAAATTTTTCTTGTCTTGCCATAAAATATGAATTTTATTTCACAGTTGCGTTTCCTTGATGATATATCATGTGGAACATCTTTTTATGTGCTTATTTGCCATCTGTATACCTTCATCGGTGAGGTGTCTGTTAAATTCCTTGTTCTTTTTATATTTTGGATAACAGTCCTTTATCAGATGGCATTGAAGCTACTGGACATTTATTTTAACTTTAGATCTTTGTCTTGACTTTTAGTAAAATGTTGTTTCCAATCTATATCATTTTATTAAATGCAAAATTTTGTTATGCCTCAGTCTTTTTATTAAAAAATTTAGCCATATTGATATTTATTAATGAATTCATTTACTCATTCTATCAACAAACATTTATTTAATGTCTACTGCACGAAAGTATTGTGCTAGACACTAGGGATATCGAGGATAAGGCTGACCTGGTTCCTTTTCTCATAGAGTTTTTTATTCTAATTATTTATAGACATGAAACAACTCTGCTTTGCCGGCCTCAGTGATTCTCTCTGCTAGAGACTGCCTTCAGCAGTTGAGATGCCAAATCTTAACAACCAGGGGGAAAAACAAATCCCCTTTCTTCTTTTAGCATTACTCTTTGTTAAAAGGCTCCCAAAGTAGTGTTGCTTGGGTCCCCAAGTGTCATACAGATACTTCAGTACAGGCAGTCTTCTCTTTGCATGGTTCTGTTACATGCAAATTTCAGTTCTCATAATTTAATTAAAGAATAGTAGTTCCCCCAAAGCACAGTTCAAATATCAACTGATATATTAACTTTGAGTAATTGCATAAAATACAAACTTCACTGCCAGCTCTTCAGTCCACAAACTGCTATGTAAATAGCAGACGCGCATCATGACTAGCAATTGTGATGCATCCATCACATCACTTCTTTCAAAGTCTGTCGGTGTCGGGCCACTGCACGTCTGTTATTCACTTGGTGCTCAGACAGCAAAGCATGTAGTTGTGTGGCCTCCTTGCCTCCTAGTGATAAACCTACCTGACAGTTTACAAAAGTGGGCGCTCCGCGGCATGTGGGATCCTCCCGGACCGGGGCGCGAACCCGGTTCCCCTGCATCGGCAGGCGGACGCGCAACCACTGCGCCACCAGGGAAGCCCTACCATTAATTTAAAAGAATTCTTTGCATGATTTCAGCTTGAAGTTTTTTATGGGCCTGCACTACAGAGAAGTGCAAAGCAGCACCTATCTGTATATATTACATCCCACTCTCTTCATAGGACCCATAATGCATGTGGGGATTTATCCAAGAGTGGTTTAAGTACTGACTGTCAAACTCAGAACTCATATTCCTCTCCAATGACTAAGCACCAACAATGCTACTCAGCTCTTCTGCAAAGATACTTTCATTGGACAATCTCACACTTTGGTAGGCATGACAAAATATGCCTGAAATGTGGAAGGACATACAGTTTAAATTATTTTTCCAGGCAATGCCTTAGCTCCTGTATAGACATAGCAAACGATTTTGATAGGCTTATCTCGGCAGGGTTTACACATTTCCAGTCATGACTAAATCCACAGTGGTGGACACTGCCCATCTGAGTCTGCACCTGTTCCATAAGAAAAATGAACATAAAAGAAAGAAAATATTGAAATAACATAAAGGTGTGTTGGAATCCCAGTGATCATTGCAGAAGTGTTCCAATAGTATTTATTTTGAGAAGAGTAGAAATATATATTTATTTTAGGACTTAGGGAAAAATGATCTTGATTTTTTTAATGTAGTATAATTAAATAGAACATATTGTCTCTTAGAAAGAGATAGTCTTTTCATATTTTCTAATGACTCGAAAATTTGTATCACACTCTGAATATTTTTTATCTTCTCAGTCACCACTTGAATAAAGTTTATTTCTCATTTCCCAATGCCAAACCACTGAAAGAAAGAGAAACTGTAATACCTTTTTATTTACTTTTTTGGGGGTTTACCCCTCATAAAATGGAGGAAAATCAATTTCTCTCTTCTCTCTTGCTAAAGTATATTCACATAATTCGACTTTTGACGTTTCTAGAGATATAGCATTAGTCACTGCTTTACTGAGTCACATTTGCTTGATTTTGAATATGTATCTGGATATGCAGCCTTGAAAAAGATTACATACAAGACAATTTCCAATTGCGATTTGATAATGGAAGTCACATATTTTAAATTATGAGTTTTGTGGCTCATTGCTGTAGTTTGAGAGGCTTGGAAATGAGTTGTGCCAGTTGATGGTTGTGTAAGTGGATAAACAAGGCTGGATCAGTTCGGCAGAGCACCAGATCACCAGGGAAAGGAAAACAGAAACAGCTTCAACCATCCAGCTCCTATTTAGCAACTAGAAAGAGCATAAGACCTCAGGTTCTCTCTCATTTAATATGGGCTAAGTCTTTTTTATAGCAAATATTCTTTACCTTTCATCATAGGTAATAAAACGTGAATCCAAATATATGAGCTGTCCTTTAGATCATCTTTTTAATGCTAATACTCTTCCAGAACTGAAGAGTGAAAAGTATTTCGGATTAAACTGTTAAACATCAGGTGAAGCACATCAGCTGAAAACAATCTGTTGAAAATTCGGAGGCAATATGCAGATTAAATAATTTTGCTATTTTTAACCAACATTAAGATAAATTAAAATAAAAATCTTCGTTTAGCCAAATTCATAAAATTCTGCAACTCCCTTTATCAACAACAGTACATAACTTAAATTAGAGGAAGGACTTTGGGACTAGGGAACAAGGAGAAGATGCAAAATCTAGTCTCACTTTTGCCACTAAGTAGAATTCTTGAAAATGAAACCAAGTGCCCCTGCCAAGTTTATAGTTAACCTCTCTATTCAAAACTTTATTCCCTTTCTTGTCCCCTCTCACCTCAGTCCTGAGCTAACTGACCGCTAATCAACCAGAGTCAGATGACAATTGCTGTTGTCCATCCCATCATTAATGTACTAAAATTGCTGCTGGAGATATCACCATTAAAGTAAAAACTCAGGCTGCTTCTCCAGGACAAGATGAACACACGTCGCTCGGTCATGGACCAACAAGACCAGAGACTCATAAAACGCAGGCATCCTGACTCCTGAAACTACAATTAAGAAATGTCACATTGGGGGCTTCCCTGGTGGCGCAGTGGTTGCGCGTCCGCCTGCCGACACAGGGGACGTGGGTTCGTGCCCCGGCCCGGGAAGATCCCACGTGCCGCGGAGCGGCTGGGCCCGTGAGCCACGGCCGCTGAGCCTGCGCTCCGCAACGGGAGAGGCCACAACAGTGAGAGGCCCGCGTACCGCAAAAAAAAAGAAATGTCACAGACATGTCCCAAGAGGATGATTCATCCCAGCTTCTTCATTCTTCCCCTTTAAAACACCCTCAACTCAAAGACCAAGTGGGAGTGGATCTGAGGCTTGTCTCCCACTCCCTTGCTTGGTGTCCTACAATGAACCCTTACTTTGCTGAAAAATCCAACTGCCAGCGTTTGGCTTTCTGCACTGCAGGCACACGAGGCCTTGTACTCGGTTACAAAAGGAAAAAAGAAAAAGGAATTATCTTTCAGTGAGGATTTACTCCGAGTCAGGAAGTCAGACCTTTGGTTCATGCACCACATTTAGTTCTCTCAATAATCCTGTGAGAAGGGAATCTTTATCTTCATGTTACAATGATCAAGCAAAAACGCAGGAATTCCCATAGCAAGCAAGCAGCTAGTAAGGGGCAAACCCAAAATTAAAACTCAGATTCGTTACACTCTAAAATCTGTGCCCTTCCCAATAGGCTAAATCTCATTTCCTCTCAAATAATCTAAAATACAATGGATTCCTTTTAGCCATCAAATCGGTTTCAAATATAAATCAAATTTGAAATTTCTTTTGGCTTTGAGAGCTCCCAAATTCCATTCATGCTATTCCCACCACATTATGCTGTCACCAATATTTTATAATCTTAGTTACATTTAAGTCATTGCATTTCGTATTTTAATTTTTACCCTAATAAGGACATCAATATTTGCCTCTGAGTAGTAAAAAGGTCAATTGAAAGAATGAGCATAAAAGTGTTTCAAAGATATAAAGGTAGTAGAGAAACTGAGGTCATGATTATGCTTCCATTATGGAACAACAAAAAAATTGCTTTCCAAACTTAAAAATACCTTAGAAGCATGTACAGCAGTATCCTTTATTCAATACCAAGAAAAACCATTAAAAAGACCATATTTATATGGTAAGAAGCAGGAAGTCATCGGCTGAGAGTGTAAGGGAAAATACAAATCAAAAATAAGAGGCTTAAAAAAAAATAGGAGACTTAATTCTCCCTGATGAAAATAAGGAAAGAACCCTTCCCTCCCAAAGCATTTACTTTAGAAAACCTGCAACTGTGAGTTCTTTCTCTGTCCCTTTGAAATAAATGTGAACCTTTTTAAAGCTAAATAAGCCTCCCGCCAGCTTTATGGCCCAGAAATGTCTTTCTTAAGGACTAGGAAACATCTCTTGGAAATGTAATCACTCAAGAAGAGAGAGCCCCTATCTCCTGTTTCTGAGAGAGGGGAGGAGCCCCAGTTTAGCACTAGCATGTTTTGCTCCCAATTGCAAACCTATGCCCTGTCACAAAAATATGAGACTTTTAGGGCGCAGTGGTTGAGAGTCCGCCGGCCGATGCAGGGGACGCGGGTTCGTGCCCAGGTCCGGGAGGATCCCACATGCCGTGGAGCGGCTGGGCCCGTGACCCATGGCCCCTGAGCCTGCGTGTCTGGAGCCTGTGCTCCGCAACGGGAGAGGCCACAACAGTGAGAGGCCCGTGTACTGCAAAAAAAAAAAAAAAAAATATATATATATATATATAATATAAAAAAATATATATATATGTATATGAGACTTCTTTGGGATAAAGCCAATTAGATAACATAGATGGTACCCCAACTACCAAGTGAATTTAGGGTGAACCATGAGACAAATCAAATGCCTTTACTTGAAGACGAATTATTGTTTATTTTGAGAACGTGTGTGTAGTGAGTTGTATCTCCTTCAGTACACAAAAAGTGAGATTTCATCCTACCCTTGTAACGCTTTAGCTGATTGCCTATGATATTTCTCACATTCTGGCTTAATGTGTTTATTCAATAGTACAATTGTTTTCTTTCTTTTCTTCTTTTATGGAGAGATTTTCTGAATTGGGAAGAGATTTCGTTATTAATTATATTGCCCAATGAGAGAAAATATATCTTCAGAGAATCAGAAGTCCTTATAAGAACTGAGCCTTGAATGCAGTCAGAAAATGATAAATACTAGGACAGAAGCAGTGACCATTTATTTCATCAGAGGACATTTGAAAAGATATATGTGACTGGCTGGTAAGAGGAACCCACACTGAATTTTTTTTTTTTTTGGTATTAAAGAGGTGTGCTTCATGCCCTTTCAGAAGAACACCAGTTAGTCCAATTTTCTATAAAAGATTTGATGAAATAAAATTCATATTTTATGTTAAGACTCTTACCAAGGCTGTTGCCCTAGAATCCTACCCCTGCCCCTCCCTCGAATGGAAGTCAATTATTCTTATCTAAGTTTGAGAAGGAAGCTGCAAAGAGGAAAAAAACAAGAACTGGTTAGAACCAACTAGGCCCAAGATGGCAGAAGATCTGACTTCCAGTGGACCCTGAGCCTCATTACATGCTCATTGTAGTACATTACCTGCTAAATGACACACCCACCATCTCCATGACAGGTGACGACCGCCATGATGAAACTGAGCCGGACCCGGTGGGGCTCCTGGGCACAAAAGCCTTTCTGGGTCCCCTGTTTCTTGTTTGTAAGGAAATGGGCTTCATTCAACCTCAATGACCTTCCCTGAGTTCCACAGGGCAGATCAAACAGTTGCTAATCAGGGAAGGGAGGGGATCCAGAGACAAGGGAGAAGCAGCCAAGAAACAATAGTGCAGCCTTGGGGCAGGGTCCTGGTTCCCGCTCAAGGGATATACACAGTATCTTTAAGCTGTTTTGCAGATACTGAAACTCCCAACACGTGGAAGAAGTTAACTGTATGCTGCCCACAAGCACATAGACGCCAGACCTGTTGGAACGAGGAGGTTGATGATGCTGACTCCCGATGACCTCACCACCAACCAATCAGAATGCTGCTTGTTTTCATTGATCAGTTGTTTCTGCTGCTGGGGGAGGTTTGCTTGAAGTCTAATGCAGATACACAATGCACAGTAGTGGTGAGAGAGGAGGCCTAAGGACAGAGGAAATTTTTAGGTTTAAATTTTTCTTGTCTTGCCATAAAATATGAATTTTATTTCACAGTTGCGTTTCCTTGATGATATATCATGTGGAACATCTTTTTATGTGCTTATTTGCCATCTGTATACCTTCATCGGTGAGGTGTCTGTTAAATTCCTTGTTCTTTTTATATTTTGGATAACAGTCCTTTATCAGATGGCATTGAAGCTACTGGACATTTATTTTAACTTTAGATCTTTGTCTTGACTTTTAGTAAAATGTTGTTTCCAATCTATATCATTTTATTAAATGCAAAATTTTGTTATGCCTCAGTCTTTTTATTAAAAAATTTAGCCATATTGATATTTATTAATGAATTCATTTACTCATTCTATCAACAAACATTTATTTAATGTCTACTGCACGAAAGTATTGTGCTAGACACTAGGGATATCGAGGATAAGGCTGACCTGGTTCCTTTTCTCATAGAGTTTTTTATTCTAATTATTTATAGACATGAAACAACTCTGCTTTGCCGGCCTCAGTGATTCTCTCTGCTAGAGACTGCCTTCAGCACTTGAGATGCCAAATCTTAACAACCAGGGGGAAAAACAAATCCCCTTTTTTCTTTTAGCATTACTCTTTGTTAAAAGGCTCCCAAAGTAGTGTTGCTTGGGTCCCCAAGTGTCATACAGATACTTCAGTACAGGCAGTCTTCTCTTTGCATGGTTCTGTTACATGCAAATTTCAGTTCTCACAATTTAATCAAAGAATAGTAGTTCCCCCAAAGCACAGTTCAAATATCAACTGATATATTAACTTTGAGTAATTGCATAAAATACAAACTTCACTGCCAGCTCTTCAGTCCACAAACTGCTATGTAAATAGCAGACGCGCATCATGACTAGCAATTGTGATGCATCCATCACATCACTTCTTTCAAAGTCTGTCGGTGTCGGGCCACTGCACGTCTGTTATTCACTTGGTGCTCAGACAGCAAAGCATGTAGTTGTGTGGCCTCCTTGCCTCCTAGTGATAAACCTACCTGACAGTTTACAAAAGTGGGTAATTAAAAGAGGAAATTAGCCAATATAAGAAGAAACAGCTAATTATGGGAATGTTAACACTCCTGCTGCTGGAGGAGTTCTAGGTATGCAGCCAGTGGGACTGATGAGGGTGAACTTCCCAACAAAAAAGAGGAAAATGGTTGTGAGGAAAAGTACCAGTGAAAGTGATGCTAACAACAAAATTCCCGGTAAAGAAACTCTCATGACACGGAAAGCACTGAGGATAAAACACTGAAGTGGATCCATATGTAGAAAGAAGTATGAAAACTAGCAAATCACAGAAAAGTAAATGCTTACTTTGTGTCATTATACAATAAGAAGTTATAAAACAAGTAGGAGGCATCATTTTTCAAGCTACTCTGGATACGTTTTTCCAAAGAAATGAAACATGTTCATTCTCAATGTTTCTAATGTTTTACATTTCAGTGTATCAAATATATAAATAAATAAATAATCATTAGCTTTACTATTTTTTATTTTTCTACATTTTTCTAACCAATGGTAAAAAAAAAAAAACCTTTGATATTTTAACAAAAATAATTAAAGATCACAGAAGAATTGTTATTTTTACCATTAATTTTTTTGTTTGTTTGTTTGTTTTGTGGTATGCGGGCCTCCCTCTGTTGTGGCCTCTCCCGTCGCGGAGCACAGGCTCCGGACGCGCAGGCTCAGCGGCCGTGGCTCACGGGGCCAGCCGCTCCGCGGCATGTGGGATCCTCCCGGACCGGGGC
>NC_041220.1:6935044-6951744 GCF_002837175.3 Physeter macrocephalus
GAGAGTCCGCCGGCCGATGCAGGGGACGCGGGTTCGTGCCCAGGTCCGGGAGGATCCCACATGCCGTGGAGCGGCTGGGCCCGTGACCCATGGCCCCTGAGCCTGCGTGTCTGGAGCCTGTGCTCCGCAACGGGAGAGGCCACAACAGTGAGAGGCCCGTGTACTGCAAAAAAAAAAAAAAAATATATATATATATATATATAATATAAAAAAATATATATATATGTATATGAGACTTCTTTGGGATAAAGCCAATTAGATAACATAGATGGTACCCCAACTACCAAGTGAATTTAGGGTGAACCATGAGACAAATCAAATGCCTTTACTTGAAGACGAATTATTGTTTATTTTGAGAACGTGTGTGTAGTGAGTTGTATCTCCTTCAGTACACAAAAAGTGAGATTTCATCCTACCCTTGTAACGCTTTAGCTGATTGCCTATGATATTTCTCACATTCTGGCTTAATGTGTTTATTCAATAGTACAATTGTTTTCTTTCTTTTCTTCTTTTATGGAGAGATTTTCTGAATTGGGAAGAGATTTCGTTATTAATTATATTGCCCAATGAGAGAAAATATATCTTCAGAGAATCAGAAGTCCTTATAAGAACTGAGTCTTGAATGCAGTCAGAAAATGATAAATACTAGGACAGAAGCAGTGACCATTTATTTCATCAGAGGACATTTGAAAAGATATATGTGACTGGCTGGTAAGAGGAACCCACACTGAATTTTTTTTTTTTTTGGTATTAAAGAGGTGTGCTTCATGCCCTTTCAGAAGAACACCAGTTAGTCCAATTTTCTATAAAAGATTTGATGAAATAAAATTCATATTTTATGTTAAGACTCTTACCAAGGCTGTTGCCCTAGAATCCTACCCCTGCCCCTCCCTCGAATGGAAGTCAATTATTCTTATCTAAGTTTGAGAAGGAAGCTGCAAAGAGGAAAAAAACAAGAACTGGTTAGAACCAACTAGGCCCAAGATGGCAGAAGATCTGACTTCCAGTGGACCCTGAGCCTCATTACATGCTCATTGTAGTACATTACCTGCTAAATGACACACCCACCATCTCCATGACAGGTGACGACCGCCATGATGAAACTGAGCCGGACCCGGTGGGGCTCCTGGGCACAAAAGCCTTTCTGGGTCCCCTGTTTCTTGTTTGTAAGGAAATGGGCTTCATTCAGCCTCAATGACCTTCCCTGAGTTCCACAGGGCAGATCAAACAGTTGCTAATCAGGGAAGGGAGGGGATCCAGAGACAAGGGAGAAGCAGCCAAGAAACAATAGTGCAGCCTTGGGGCAGGGTCCTGGTTCCCGCTCAAGGGATATACACAGTATCTTTAAGCTGTTTTGCAGATACTGAAACTCCCAACACGTGGAAGAAGTTAACTGTATGCTGCCCACAAGCACATAGACGCCAGACCTGTTGGAACGAGGAGGTTGATGATGCTGACTCCCGATGACCTCACCACCAACCAATCAGAAGAAGGTCCACGAGCTGACCACGCCCTGCTCCTTGAACCCTGTAAGACTCCTACTACCCCGTCCAGGTCAGGACACACGGTTTTGAGGGCACTAGCCCAGTGTGTCCCCCTTTGCCCGGCAAAGCAATAAAGTTATCCTTTTCTACTTCACCCAAAACTCTGTCTCCGAGATTCAATTCAGTGCTGGTGTACAGATGCTGAATTTCAGCTACTATGACAACAAGCAGAAAAGCCCATAGAAGGACTGAAAAGGAGTATTGCGTGAGTTCTGGGTCCACACCACAGCCCTGTTCTCAGATAACTCATGAATATTCCTACTACTCTTTCCTATTCCCTCCCTTTTACCTCAACCCTCCTATGTATTTGGTGTCTCCACCTGAACTGGGCTGTGAACTAGGTTCCTGCTTCTCCATTCTTTGGCTGTGGAATAAAGTTTGTGCTGTTCTAGTCTCAGCACCAGTTTCATTATTGGCTGTGTGAATCTGAGCAGAAAAAGAACTTCCCTCTCTGGGACAAAGGATCTCTGTCCAGGCTAGGAACCCAGTAGGTCCCATGCGGTAACAAGACAAGAAATATTGAAACAAAAATGTTTTCTTTGCTCTCTTGTGCCTCCTTCCTCCCCTTTAGTGTGTATTGAGCACCTGCATTACCCAGACCTCCTTAGGAGATAACCTTCCTTCCTTATCTTGTAGGGGCCACGATGACCCTTGACCCACTCACTTTGTAGATTTGAGGAAACTCCATAGTGTTTTCCACAGTGGCTGTACCAGTTTACATTCCCATCAACAGTGTGGGAGGGTTCCCTTTCCTCCACAACCTCACCAACGATTGTTATCTCTTATCATTTTTGATAACAGTCATTCTAACAGTTAACAGTACAATCTTTACTAGCATGTTGGTAATGTGAATTTCCCTTTATGAAAAGATTCACTCTGGTTGTTAATATCATGCCATTTACTAAGAGAATCTGCACAGATTACTCCAAGCTGAATACACAGGTAAGGAGGATCCACATGACTCTGTAGTTCACTCTATGTGCAGCTCTCCCGTCTTACATACACTGCCCTGCAAACTCTAGCCTCCTTGGTGTCACTGGATTCTCAACTCTGTCTCCTCAACTCAGAGAGTCTCCCACAAGCCACCTGGCTTCACTCTCACTGGAATTCATCCTAGAGACTCTCAAGACAGCAAGGTGGCACAATTATTGGGCTCACCTCATTTATTTCCTGTTTCTAGGGTCACTATCCTTATTTAAATGATGTCCACTCTCATGAAAGCCATCATTTTAGATAATTTGTCTAATATTTTTAGTCTTTTCAGCTGGCAGGGTAACTCCAATCACTGTCATTCCATTATGGCCAGAGGTTGAAGTCTCTGATGGGTTTTTGAAAGCTATGATTTTGTCACTTACCTGGTGTTTTCTATTACTACAGTGGGAGTGATTGTGCTTTGTACCCTCTTCATTCCAATTGACAAAGGAATTAGGGCATCTTTATTTTTTCTTTTTAATTTTCTGTCCTATATTCCCATTAATTCAACTTTTTACCTTCTTCTCCTTCTCTTTTCCATTCATCTGGAGATAAGATAAAAAAAGAAGTACAAAATTCAATGATATTTTAAAGTTGATAGCAGCAAATGACATTATATGAGTAGTTAACCATTAGCACTAAATTATAAAAGAGCTTGCACGGATACTTTCACATTGCAGTCTAATTTTAAAAATCCATAAAATTTAGCAAGTGAATATCACACACACACATACACGCACACACACACACATAATTCTGTTGTGCTGCATAGTAATAACCCCAAAATGAAAAGACACATAACTCCAATTAATTATTACTTGTATTTGGTCACATAGTTTTCCAGTTTGCTATATTTTTTCTTTAATATTTCTTAATAGTGTTATTGTGGACATTTTCTTCTAATGCCACAATCAATGTAGTCCCCATTGCAGATATTATGAATACATACTTGATTCTTGCCCCAACACCAGAGTTTTCTACAGCTACGCTTTTGAAACGTGGTGTGAAGCACTCCTTTCCCTGTTGTATATGGGCCAGCTCTGATTATCTTCAACTCTGGACGAAACAAAGCAAGTGAGGTAGCTTATTTAACATCATATACATCTTGGGAAATAATCCAAGTATATTTTTATTACATTACTGATAAATATTTATGTTCTGTATTTTTAAATAAATAGTATGTTAAACTATTCAATATTTATCTTTAAAAAAACCAAACCAACATTAGTAACATCTTTTTACACCAGACCCTTGGTTAACTATTTTTATGTGTTTTAATCATTGAAAGGAAAAAACCTATTTTCTATTCTATGTAATAAAGTAATCCTCTTTCAGATCACATTGTATAGAGAAAGAATGACTCATTTTTAACTTGAAACTGTCACGTGGCATTCTACTTCAGTTATAAATGCTGCTTTGGAGGGTTCACATCTTGAGTAAGCTCTCTGATATTTCCTTTTCTTTTACCTTTTTTTTTTGAATTTCCAATTATATAATTTTATTGACTCTGTGTATCTATTCATTTATATAATTTTCATTATTAAAATATTTTTATTAACAAGTCTAATAGGGCATTCTGTGCTAAATACTGAAGTATGCATAAATCATCATCTTCTAACAAATAAATTAAAGCTTCAAGTGATGCTTAGCTTATATGTTTTATCAAATCATACATTTGCTTGTGCAACACCCTTCCCTCACCATAAAACAGAGCTGTGATACTATGAAAATAACTTTGACCTAAGTATGAAAAAAGCCCTGCTGGCACACACTTGATTGGTCTCAACTGGCACAGTGAGTAGAAATGCTTCTAGCAAAGAACTGAGGGGAGTTTCATAGAATCAAAGCACATTTCTGCACAGCCATTCAAATTTGATTTTACTGATACAAACCCTGCCAGTTAGTTTTCCAGTTATATTTTTCTTACTAATCAAGCCAGTAACCTGGAGTCAAGAGGATCCCAGTCTTATCATCAGCAGGGAGCTGGAGAACTGCTATTGAAGAGGGAGGAGTGAGATCAATGTGCAATGCTCCGAAAACTGGGTCCCACTGTGAAGTTTCCTCCAAATTAAGGCACAGTCTGGAGGTGAGGCAAAGAGCGTGGGTGGGAGGGGGTGGTGACTATCAGCTGTGTATCTCACTTACTTTTTCAAAGAAAAAATTCCCTTTCAAAAGAATGTAAATTCTATTTTGTAGCAACCAAAATAGTAGATTGGTAATTACTGTGATTGACATTTGAGGTAATTCTAAAGTACAGTCTTAAGATTCAAGCCAAGTGTTTTACCTAAGCTTCAAGATTTATTAATTTCAGCTCCAAGAAGCCAGTAGTTATCTATAGTTAACAATTAGTCTGTAAATCTGAGAACAATATTCTTTTAACAGTATTTCACCATTTACAATTGTCTTCCTCAGAAACTTTGGGAAACAATTATTTTTAAAAATGTATATTCCTGGGTCTGAACCCTCAACGTGGGGGCTATGGGGGTGGGGATGGAGGAGAATTAAGAAATTCATATTTTTAAAAAGTACCATAAGTTCAATCATCAGCATTGTATATATTCATTAATTGTGATTTGTTTCTCCAATCTAGCCTTAATTACACTGGACTAACTTAGCCATTGTTTAAATTGATTTATCTCACTCATTTCTTCCTTCTAGAAACCATCAACTGTCAGCCTGAGAGTCTCTGTAACATTCATCAAACTCACTCATGTTGAGTAATAAAACAGGCTTAAATAAAGATTATCTTGAAAAGCTACAAACACACATTTTTCCCATTGAGTATGCATCTTAATAATTTTCAGAAGCACAGATTTTTATTTAAAAAATAAAACAAATTGGTTCTGTCAAGCTTAAATCACTGTCTTAGGAGCAAAGAATGATTTTTTAAAAGTTAACTTGATGAATTTTCATTATACTAATTTGAAAGCCTCTCTCAGCTTATGTTTCTTTTTAACAAACCTTTCAAAGATGAGCTCTGTCTTCATCCCTATCACAAGCAAGAGTGTCTCTAGGCAACCTGCTCAAGCTGTTTAGCTCACTTGGTTCACAGTCATATTGGGGACAAAAGATTTTGACACTATAGTAGATGCTGTGATACACCCTCCCCCGAGATAGCCCCTCTTCAGGTCCAAGGCACACGTTCTCCAACCACTGCGGGTGTTGACTGCTGAGGCCCTCCTCAGGAATTGTCCTTGCCTTATCCAGGTTGATACCTTCTCCCAAGGACAACCCTTATTCCATGATAGGAGAAATGGCGTCAGAGTCCCTAGCCACTTTCCTCAACTGGGGACAAAATCTGAAGGACCATCACTGTCTATAGGATTTATTGATACCTTTATAGGAACTGCATTGCAATTCAAATTCTTTGTCTTAGGCCCCACCCTCTGTCATCACTTACACATAGGTATTTTTTCTGAGAGTACTTCCCAAGAACCCTCCTACACACTAATCATCATCTGTTTCCTGGGAAACCTGATCTAAGAGAGATAGTTTGCAATATCTGTAATAATTTTCAAAGTAATTTTATCTTTTGATGGTTGTTGAATTTTAAACATTAAAATGTCATATTTATAAGGAAAAATGGACTAAAGACATAAATTTAAAATCCAAAGTTCTAAAACTTTTAGAAGAAAATCTCTTGATCATGAGGAAGGCAAGTATTTCTTAGACACAAAACCAAAAGTGGTGCAATCCGTTAAAGAATGAATTAATAAATACAGCTTCATCTGATTTTAAAACTTCTGCTCTTCAAAAGATACTAAGAAAATGAAATGACAAGCCCCATACTGGAAAATAATTTTCTTGCAAACCATATATCTGAGTATATGATCTAGAGTACACAAAGAACTCAGAAACTCAATAATAAGAAAACAAAGAACTTGATTCTAAAATGGGCAGAGAATTGGAACAGACAGTTCATCAAAGAAGATATATAAAAGGCAAATAAGCACATCAAAAATGTAAAACATAATTTAGGGAAATGAACACTAGCAAAATGAACATTAAAACTTTAATGAGATATCACTGCACATATATTAAAGTGGCTAAAATTAAAAACATACCAAGTGTTGGTGAGAATGCTGGGGAGCAGGCGCTCTCATACACTATGGAGGAAAATGTAAAATGGTGCGAATATTTTGGAAAAGAGGTTATCAGCATTATTAATTTTTCCAGTCCGAGAAAATGTGATATTTTCCATATCTTTCTATCATCTCTAGATTTTTTCATCATTGTTTTAGAGTTTTCAGAGCATAGGTCTTTCATGTCCTTGCTTAACTTTATTCCTAGGTATTTTATTTTTTTGGATGTGGTTGTAAATGGGATTGTTTCATTAATTTCTCTTTCTGATAGTTCATTATTACTGTACAGAAAAGCAACAGATTTCTGTACATTAACCTTGTATCCTGCAGATGGAAGAATGAATATTGTTAAAATATCCATAGTACCCAAAGCAATCTACAGACTCCACACAAAAATTATTAGAACTAATATATGAATTCAGCAAGTAGCAGGATACAAGATTAATATACAGAAATCTGTTGCATTTCTTTATACTAACGATGAAATATCAGAAAGAGAAAGTAAAAAAAAATCCTGTTTAAAATCATGTCAAAAATTAAAATACCTAGGAATAAATTTGACCAAGGAGGTGACAGACCTATATGCTGAGAACTATAAAACACTGATAAAGGAAACTGAACATGATTCAAAGAAATGGGAAGATATACCTTATTCTTGGATTGGAAGAATTAATACTGCTAAAATGGCCATACTACCCAAAGCAATCCACAGATTTAATGTGATCCCTATCAAATTACCCATGACATTTTTCACAGAACTAGAACAAATAATCCTAACATTTATATGGAACAATAAAAGACCCAGAATTGCCAAAGCAATCCTGAGGGAAAAAAACAAAGTACAACCCTCACAGACTTCAGACAATACTACAAAGCCATAGTAGTCAAAACAGTGGGGTATTGGCACAAAAACAGACATATGGATCAATGGAACAGAACAGAGAGCCTGGAAATAAACCCATACACCTACAGTCAATTCATCTTTGACAAAAGAAGCAAGAAGAATATACAATGGAGAAAATACAGTCTCTTTGACAAGTGGTGTTGGGAAAGCTGGACAGCATCATGTAAATCAATGAAGTTAGAACACTCCCTCACACCATATACAAAAATAAACTCAAAATGGCTTAAAGACCTAAATTATAAGACATGACACCATTAAACTCCTAGAAGAGAACATAAGCAAAACACTCTCTGACATAAATCCCGCCAATGTTTCCTTATGTCAGTCTCTCAAGGCAAAAGAAATAAAACGAAAAATAAGCAAATGGGACCTAATCAAACTTAAAAGCTTTTTCACAGCAAAAGAAACCATAAACAAAACGAAGAGACAACCTACTGAATGGGAGAAGATATTTGTCAATGATGTGACCAATAAGGGATTAATTTCTAAAATAAACAAACAGCTCATACAACTAAATATTAAAAAAAAAAAAAAAACCCAATCAGAAAATGGGCAAAAGATCTAAGTAGACATTTCTTCAAAGGAGACATACAGATGGCCAACAGGCATATGAAAAAAATGCTCAACACCAATAATTATTAGAGAAATGAAAATCAAAACCACAATGAGCTATCACCTCACACTGCTCAGAATGGCCATCATCAAAAAGTCTACCAATAACAAATGCTGGAGAGGGTGTGGAGAAAAGGGAACCCTCCTATACTGTTGGTGAGAATGTAAATTGGTGCAGCCACTATGGAAAACAGTATGGAGATTCCTTAAAAAAGCAAAAAATTGAGCTACCATATCATCCAGCAATCCTACTCCTGGGCATATATTTGGAAAAACTCTAATTCAAAAAGATACATGCACCCCAGTGTTCTTGGCAGCATTATTTACAATAGCCAAGACATGGAAGCAACCTAAGTGTCCATCGACAGAAGAATGGATAAAGAAGATGTGGTATATATACACAATGGAATACTACTCAACCATAAAAAAGAATGAAATCTTGCCATTTGCAGCAACATGAATGGACTTGTTCCCTCCATGAATGGAGGACATTAGGCTTAGTAAAATGTAAGACAAAGAAAGACAAATACTGTATGATATCACTTATATGTGGAATCTGAAAAACAAAACAAATGAATAAATATAGCAAAACAGAAACAGACTCAGGTATAGAGAACAAACTAGTTGTTACTAGTTAATAAGTAGTTAGGTACTAGTTAGGGGAGAGGGAAGTGGGGAGGGGTGAAATAGGAGTAGAGGATTAAGTGACACAAACTACTATGTATAAAATTAATAAGCAATAAGGATATATTGTACAGCACAGGGAAATATAGCCATTATTTTTTATAACTTTAAATGAAGAATAGTCTATATAAATGTTGAATCACTATGTATGTTGTATACCTGAAACTAATATAATATTGTAAATCAACTATACTTTAATAAAAATAAATATATAAGATAAAAAACTAGTAAATAAACAGAAAGCAGGTTGGCAGCTTCTTAAAAAATCATATATACATTTCCACATACTCTTGACAACTTCACTTTATGTATCTATTTAAGAGAAAAGGAAAAATATGTCTATATAAATATTTGTACATGCATATTCATAGTATTTTTATTTCTAATAGTCAAAAGCTTGAAACAGCCCAAATATCCATTGACATGAAAATGGTTAAACAAAGTATGCTATATCCATAAAACAGAACACTACTCAGCTATAAAACAATGACATGGATGAATTAATTATGCTAAGTGAAAGAAGGAAGACAGAAAATATATTTACTGCATGATTCCATTTTTATAAACATCTAGAAAATGGAAATACATTTATAGTGATTGGAAATAGATCAGTTTTTGATTGACTTTTGGGAGCCAGGTTGGGGTGAGGAATTACAAAGGGACACAAAGAATTTTTTTCAACTAATGAATATATTTGTTTTTTTTGCTTGTTTGCTTTTCATCTTTGTTGAGACATAATTGACAAATAAAAATTGTATATATTTAAGGTGTACAACTTCATGTTTTTATATGCATACACATTGTGAAATAATCACCACACTCAAGATAATTAACACATCCATCACCTCCCAAAGTCACCATTTTCTTTCAAATTTTTTTTTGTGGTGAGAACATTTAAGATCCACCCTCCTAGCCAATTTGAAGTGCACCGTACAGTATTTTTAACTACAGTCACTTTGCTGTATATTAGATATCCAGAACCTATTCATCTTGTAACTGAAATTTTATACCCTTTATCAACATCTCCCCATGTTCCTCTCCCACCATATATCATTCTTTTTTATTGTGGTGATGGTTTCATGAATATATATATATATGTCAAAACTTATCAAATTGTTCACTTTAAATACGTACAGCTTATTATATGTGAATTTTGCCTCACTAAAGTTGCTTTTTTTTAAGCCCATATTTAGCCCTCTGTCTGCTCCATGAGACGTCCAGTGCGTGCTGAGAGACCATGAAAGGAAATCCTGAAGCTCTGTGCTAGATACTGTTATGCTGGAAGTTGAGGGGACGTGGGTTTGATCCCTGGTTGGGGAGCTAGGATCTCACATGCCGTGGGGCAGATAAGCCCATGCGCCACAACTAGAGAGGAGCCCGTGTGCTGCAATGAAAGATCCCGCATGCCTCAAGTGCCACAACTAAGACCCGACGCAGCCAAAAATAAATGAGTAAATAAATATTAAAAAAATAAAAATAACTGTTGCATGAAGAATGATGAAAATTCTTAAGCCTGGAAAAATATTGGCAGATAAAATAAGCTGTGAAATAAAACACTCCTGCTTTTAAAAGGTGATCTGAATTCTTAAATACAGAATTATCAAAACTAGTGACACATTAATTCAGAGTCTCTTATGAAGAGATAGAATACCCAGGTCACTTGTTTGAAAACTCAGGAAGTGGTAAAGGATAGATAAAATCCATGATTCCTTTTATGAGAACATGACAGTTAACTGGAGGAAGTGAACATAGTAAACAAGAGCCAGTTAGCACCTTCCTAAGCCAGTTTTCTCATCTAGAAAAAAAGTGTGATTAGTAATACCTAACTCGGGTTTATTGGGAATATATTGTCTTTACGTATATGGAGGTTATGTTTCATAGCAGGCACAAAACAAACACGGTTGAAATAATCCTAGTGCAACTTTTTACCCTGGAAAGTCAATATGTGGTATTATTTTTATATCATGTTTATTTTTACTGATTATATGTATTAGTCAAGATAATTAATGAATGGCTATGCTACAGTAGCCAATATATCTTAAATCTCTACAGCTTAAAACAACTAATGTTTATTTTGCAGTCTTATGATGCAGACTTTGAGAGATCCAGTCATTTCTATCTTGTGGTGACTCTGATATCTTAACACACGCCATCCAAGTTTTCTCCTGCAGAAGAAGAGAGAAGGCAAAGGCAGAAGACTACACTTAAATGCCCAGCTTGAAAGTAATTCACCTTATTTCTCTCACATTTTACTGACCAGAGTTAGTCACATGGTGTGGGAAGTGGTTCCCTCCCACGTGCTAAAGCAGGAGAGAACTGGGTATACCTGAGCACTAAGAGTCTACATCACAGTGGACCACTGGGTTTATTTTCAGATGCTTGGAGTGCCATTTTAGTTACTTAGGACCATGACTCTTGGCATGAACGAAAATGCACATGGCTTATATCCTCCAGCACTTAAGAACTCACAGGACACAAATTTCTAGTTGATTAAAATATGAATTTAAAATAACCTCTTCCTCGTAGAAAGAGATGCTGTTTTACTTTACCATTTGCCTGCCTACTTCTGATCATCTTTCAGGAGGTATCTGGATCCATCTGCTTCATACTGTCTCTGTGGATAGTATCCAAGTCCGTGGCATCTCCGTCATGTTTCATTAGGAATTCTGTAAGAGTATCCTAACTGAGCACCTTGTTCCCACTTTTGTTCTCTGACATACACTCTATGCTGCAGTCATGTTGACCTTTAAAACTCTAAATCAGATCATGTCACTCTTCTGCTGAAAACCCTCCAGTTCCATTACACTCAGATTCAAGTTCAAATTCTTTACTTTGGTAAGAAAAGTTAACATGAGGTTTCCCCTCTTAACAGACTGTTAACATGTACAATACAGTATTGCTACAATAGGCACAATGTTGTGCGTCAGCTTTCCAGATCTTATTCTTTTTCGCACCAGTGAAATTTTATACACGTTGTTTAGAAACTCCCCATTTCCTCCTCTCCCCAGCCCCCTGACAACCACCATACTATTCTCTGCCTCTTTTTTTTTTTTTTTGCGGTACGCGGGCCTCTCACTGCTGTGGCCTCTCCCGTTGCAGAGCACAGGCTCCGGACGCGCAGGCTCAGAGGCCACGGCTCACGGGCCCAGCCGCTCCACGGCACGTGGGATCCTCCCGGACCGGGGCGCGAACCCGGTTCCCCTGCATCGGCAGGCGGACGCGCAACCACTGCGCCACCAGGGAAGCCCCTCTCTGCCTCTTTAAATTTGATTATTTTAGATCTCTCACATAACTGGAATCACGGATTATTTGTCCTTCTATAACTGGCTTATTTCACTTAATGTCCTCAAGGTTCACCCATGTTTCCTTCTTTTCAGACTGAATAATATTCCATTGTATACCACATTTTCTTTATCCATTCATCTATTAAGAGACACTAAGGTAGTTTCCACATCTTGGCCATTGTGAATAGCACTGAAATGAATCCTTTTTTTTTTTTTGCTTTGGCCCATAGAATCCAAAATAAACTTCAACCACATCAACTTGTACTCCTGTCCAGGCTTACCCTAACTACACCTAATATACATGTGTGCATAAACACACACAAATATACTTCTCAAAATGAGCTCTTTATCCACAGTTCAAGGTACAGAAATTAGAAAATTAAGTAAATGGATTGCATATCTAAAATAGTGATGTGGTCTTGTGATCTTTATTCTCACTCAAGTTTAACCCAGAGAAAAGGCTTATGTATAAGCAATTAATTTATTAAGCTGAACTGTGTTGGCAAAGGGCTGGCAATATGCTCTCATACTGGTACTCACTAAAAAGAAAGCATGTGGAGTGATGTCAGCAACATAGTGGAGTGCGAAGCTACTTTTCTCTGTCCTCTTCAATCTATAGCCAGTAAAACACCTACAACTCAAAAAAGGTGCCTCTGTTCATCATAACAGGACACCAGACAATTCCACACATCTGTACCTCTAAAGGTGGGTGGACTGGAACACACAGAGGAGACGGGACTAAGGGAAGAGCAGAGTTGATGCCCTCTGGGCCTCTAACAGCAGCAACTGAGCCCACAGCTTCCAGAATCCAGTAGCAGCAGGGGAGGTGGCTCACATGACTCTGGCCTTCCTACCACAGCACCACCCAAGGCCACAGGTAATAGGGCAGCAGCCACAGTAGGGCCTGGCACACTGTCCCTCAAGCAACTGAGCTGCCCATGACCACAGTCCCCTCCACCCCACTCATTTGCAACGGTGGAGCCTGCAATTCTTTTTTTTTTTTTTTTTAAACACAGAGAGAATTAGTATTTTTTTTTCTTTTTTTAATTAATTAATTTATTTATTTTTGGCTGTGTTGGGTCTTCGTTTCTGTGTGAGGGCTTTCTCCAGGTGCGGAGAGCGGGAGCCACTCTTCATCGCAGTGTGCGGGCCTCTCACCGTCGCGGCCTCTCCTGTTGCGGAGCACAGGCTGCAGACGCACAGGCTCAGTACTTGTGGCTCACAGGCTTAGTTTCTCCGTGGCATGTGGGATCTTCCCGGACCAGGGGTCAAACCCGTGTCCCCTGCAATGGCAGGCAGATTCCCAACCACTGTGCCACCAGGGAAGCCCGAGCCTGCAAATCTTAAAACACCAGACATGGCAGAGGTAACTGCATGACCCCAGGCCCCCCTCCATGGCCCTCCTTCCCCCATAGCAGCAAAACCTATGACTCAGGGGATCTTGGACATGAGGGAAGAGGACAGTGGCTCTGGTAGAAGCAAAGCAGCAACAACCCTAGAAGCACAAGAAGTGATAATAAAGACATGAAGCCACAGCTCTTACAGAGAGAGTGGAGGCTGGAAAGTGTCAACTCTAAAATAACCAGAGGCAGCTCAGGTAAGAGAACCCAAAAACTTTTGTTATAGCACATCCTAACAGAAAACAAAAGAAAAGAACTTCTAACCTGTCATTTAACTTCAAATGCACTGGCAGAGAAACAACTCATCAAGTACCATGAAAAACCACAGTTAACACTATGCCACAAAAAGAAAATGATAATTTTGCAGAATCCAAACTTAAAGTCATGGAATATTATGCGGAATATTACGATCTAGCTGATAGAGAATTCAAAATAACTTTCATGAAGAAACTCAATGAGATACAAGAAAACTCAGAAAAGCAGTTTAATGAGCTCAGGAATAAAAATAATGAACAGAAGGAATGTTTTACAAAGAGATTAAAATTCTAAAAAAGAAATTCTAACAGAACTATCTGACTCTTAGGAAGGACAACATTTGGGTAATGGGTATCCCCAAAGGAGAAGGGAGGGAGAAAGGAGAAGAGTTTATTTAAAGAAATAATAGCTGAGAACTTCCCAAACGTGGGGAAGGAACCAGATATACAAGTCCATGAAACTAAGAGAACACCTTATTATCTCAATGCAAAAAGACTTTCTCCAAGACACACTATATTAAAATGGTTACAAGTCAATGACAAAGAAAGAATTTTAAAGGGAGCCAGGGAAAAATGGATGGTAACCTACAAAGGAACCCCCATTAGACCATCAGTAGATTTCTCAACAGAAACCCTACCATGCCAGGAGGGAGTGGAATGACCTTCACAAAAATACTGAAAAATAAAAACTGCCTGCTAAGACTACTCTATCCAACAAAGTTATCATTCAGATATGAAGGATAAATACTTTCCCAGACAAACAGAGCTGAGTGGGTTCATCAACACTAGACTTATCTTACAAGAGATGTTGAAAGAAGCTTTTCTACCAGAAACAACAACAACAAAAAAATACAAAAATACACAAAACTTTGAGCAAGGTGATAAATAGAACCAGAAAATTGCACTTGTTTTTCAAAATCAGTTTTAAACACTTCATTATAGCAGAAAGGTTATGGGGAGAAAAAAAGAAAGCAGAAAAATAACTATAGCTATTTCATTTTGGTAACATAGTCACAACATAAAAAGGGATGATTTGAGACAACAAAGCATAAAAGGGGAAGAGGAAAAGGATGGAACTCATATAGGTAAATGAAGATGCTATCAACAGAAAAAGGACTATTTTATCTGTGAGACATTTGATACAAACCTCAGGGTACTCACAATACATAAACATAGAGCAGAGACATGAAATATAAAAAAGAGGAAACAGAAAAATATCATAGAAAACCACCAAAACAAAATGACAGACAGAAATGCAAATAAAAAAAATAGAGATGTAGAGCATCCAGAGAACAAAAGATAAAATGACAGTACTAAGTCCTCATCTGTCAATAGTCACCCTAAATGTAAATGAATTGAATTCACCAATCAAAAGACAGAGAGTGGCTGGGTAGATTAAAAAACAAGACCCAATTATATGTTGCTTCCAGAAGACAAATTTCAGCTCTAACGACAAAACATAGGCTAAAAGTGAAGGGACGGAAGATGATACTCCAAGCAAAGGGCAGCCAAAATAAAGCAAGTGTAACCACACTTATATGAGACAAAATAGACTTCAAGCAAAAAAAAGGTAACAAGATACAAAAATGGACAGTATATAATGATAAAGGTGAAAATTCATCAAGAAGACACAGCAATTATTAATATATAGGTACCCAAAGTAGAAGCACCAAAATATATAAAGCAATTATTAACAGAACTAAAGGAGAAATTGACAGCAACACAATAATAGTAGGAGACTTTAACACCACACTTACATCAATGGATAGATCACCAGAAAGAAAGTCAATAGGGACACACTGGCCTTAAATGAAATATTAGACCAGATAAATTTGATAGATGTGTACAGAACATTCCATCCAAATCAGCAGAATACACTTTCTTCTCAAATGCACATGGAAATTTCTCAAGGATAGACCAAATGTTGGGACACACCAAAAATGTGTGTGTATCTTCAATAAATATAAGAAGTTTGAAATCACATCAAGTGTCATTTTTTTTTTGGCCACAGTGGTATGAAATTAGAAATCAACCCCAATAAGAAAACTGGAGAAATCACAAATATGCATATACTGAACAACATGCTACTGAACAACTGTTGGGTCAATGAAGAAATCAAAGGAGAAATAAAAAATTACCTGAAGTGGAGAGCAGGCAAGATGGCGGAAGAGTAAGACGCGGAGATCACCTTCCTCCTCACAGATACATCAGAAATACAGCTACACGTGGAACTTCTCCTATAGAACACCCACCGAACGCTGGCAGAAGACCACAGACCTCACAAAAGGCAAGAAACTCCCCACGTACCTGGGTAGGGCAAAAGAAAAAAGAATAAACAGAGACAAAGAATAGGGACGGGACCTGCACCAGTGGGAGGGAGCCGTGAAGGAGGAAAGGTTCCCACACCCTAGAAGCCCCTTCGCGGGCGGAGACTGTGGGTGGCGGAGGGGGAAGCTCCGGAGCCTCGGAGGAGAGCGCAGCAGCGGGGTGCGAAGGGCAAAGCGGAGAGATTCCCGCACAGAGGATCAGTGCCGACCAGCACTCACCAGCCCGAGAGGCTTGTCGGCTCACCCGCCGGGGCGGGCGGGGGCTGGGAGCTGAGCCTCGGGCTTCAGTTGGATCCCAGGGAAAGGTCTGGAGTTGGCAGAGTGAAAACAGCCTGAAGGGGCTAGGGCGCCACGGCTAGCCGGGAGGGAGTCCGGGAGAAGTCTGGAGCTGCCAAAGAGGCAAGAGACCTTTTCTTCCCTCTTTGCTTCCTGGTGCGCGAGGAGAGGGGATTAAGGGCACCACGTAAAGGAGCTCCAGAAACGGGCGCGAGCCGCGGCTGTCGGCGCGGACAGCAGAGACGGGCGTGGGACACTAGGGTTGCTGCTGCCGCCACCAAGAGACCTGTGTGCGAGCACAGGTCACTCTCCACACCGCCCCTCCCGGGAGCTCATGCAGCCCGCCACTGCCGGGGTCCCG